>NC_056730.1:204803691-204911191 GCF_019279795.1 Protopterus annectens
GCTCCCTATTGATAGTTGGGGGATAATCTAGAAGAGATTTCACAGAGGGTAGTGAGGGAAGTGAAGGGTTGGTGAAGTCATAGCTAAATTTATCAGCCAGTAGTGAAGGTTGGGCCATTTAACACCAGTTCTTTGCACTGCTGAGTATTACCTGCCATAGCTGAAGAAGACTTTGTGATTGTCCATTACTTGGGAGGCTATCCTGACCTTTAACTGGCCTTGTTGGACTTTTTTAGACCTCTTAGTTTACTGTTTAGTTGACTCAGAGACCTCTTATCTCTAGGAGAGTTGATCTTCCTGATTTTGGCAAATACTTTTTTCTTTTGTTATATAGACTCTTAAGTTAAGGTTTCCCCAAGGGTGGCTTGTTTTTTGGAGTTAGATATGGGCTTAATCCTGGCAGGTGCAGTAGCTTCAATGCAGCCACTTATATGTTTCTACCAGGATTCTATAAATAGTTCTGGATAGGTAACTGTGTTTTCAGGGGTTGAGGGAGTTTAATAGGATGTAGTTTGCTTTAGTATAGTTCCTAAATATTATGGGTTTAGTTGGGTTTCCAATGTTGATTTTTATTTTGAGGGAGATAGCTTTGTGGATCAACTTTACCAAGGAGGACAAGACATGGGGGATGGGGGCAGTGTATGCAACAATTTCACATGCTGGTGAGTACTAGAGCCAATATGTTTGATCCTCTGGTTGGAAACTGCACTATCTGGTCCAAAGTGCTTGTGTTGAATAAAGACCAGGAAACATTGTTTCTGTTAGTTATAAGCACTGTACATTTACCAGTGTATGGAATGGTAGTTAATGTCTCCCACGAACAGGATATTTGGTTGGATGTTGAGTGCCTGTAGTAGGTCTAGGTAAAAGTTGTGGGCTTTCTGGGTCATAGGGGATGACCTGCAGCTGACCAGGAAATGGTAGGTAACTTTGTCTACGGAGACTTGGATGTGGATGAACTCCAGGGCATCATCCTATTTAACCAATCTAAAGTTGTATTTGCTGTTAATATAGATTGAAACACCTCCACCTTTAGCTCCTATCTGTACTACTGCTCTAAATGTGTGGAAGGCACTGTATCTTTCAATTGCTGAAGTGCTTTCTGTGGCTTTAAACCAAGTCTCAGTAAGAGCACAGATGTCTGCACTCTTCAGAGTAGTGTTTGGAGCTTCTTGTTTAGGCTCCCAGCATTGAGCAGTAATACTTTAAGGTTTTTTTTTTTGCTATGTTGGTAGTTTTGACAGTTTGACATTACCTAAAAAAGGGCTGTAAGGTGATGAAACTTTTCACCAATATCTGAAAGCCCAGGGGGGACAGGTGGAAATCATCCTTGGCAAAGTGAAGTGGTCTGTTAACCATGGTCTACCATGCTGATATGTATTGGATTTCCCGGACTGAGACCAGAAACTAAGCCACTTATTAAAAAAATAATTTTCTGATAATACCATGACATCATTCTTGGTGAAGGTAGAATGCTGCTCAATGCAAGGCATGTACCTGTCTGTGATACATATTCGGAAAGATCCATAATGTCTCTTTTCATACAGTCCAGTGAGATATGCCTCATGTCATTTACACCTACATAGACTATGATAGAATCACATTGATGCCTGTGGTGCAGTTACTTGAATGTGTACATGATATTGCAGATCCTAACTCCAGATAGGCAACTAACCATTATCTTCTCCTTCTCCACCCTGGTAAGAGGAGTATCTGTGTGTCATACTATAAAATCCCAATGACAATAGTACTAGGTAAACTGTTTGCTTGCCTTATGGGCTTTGTTCTTGAGGGATCATTGGGTATAGGTTTATGTGTGGTGATGGGTATTGCATTTGGTGTGGCTTTAGTGATTGCTGAGGACAGGTATGGCAGTTTGATGACTTACAAGGTCTTTGAGCTTTGGATAGGTTTTTTTTTTAGGTGCCTCAGCATAAGAAGTTCTATGTGTGTGGTGAACAGTATTTGTGAAGGATGTAGTGTGTGTGTCTTCTTGACAACCTTGTTTGTAAGTGAGATTATTTTTTTCTCCAAGAAAGTTATGCATGTACATCTCTCACATACATTGTTAGCTTCTTTAAGGATTAAAATACTGTCTACTTGAGACAGTTGCAACATTGTTTCTGCATGCCCATATCTACCAAGCTAGCCATAGATACAGGAAAGTGCAAATTCATGTTGTCAGGACATGTATTAGGGTATTGCTTTTACAGGGGTCACCTAAATGGTGTCAAGGCTGAAGGCTAGATGTTAGATAGTGCTATGATAAATAGTAACACAAAACGGCAGTCAAACTGAATAAAAAGAAAACAATGGCATGGCAAACTATCGGAAAAGTCCACAAGTTTAATAAAATAGAACTGTTTTAAGTGCTTTTCGTTAGCCTAACCGGCAAACTTCATCAGAAATGGTTTCTGATGAAGTTTGCCAGTTAGGCTAATGAAAAGCACTTAAAACAGTTCTATTTTATTAAACTTCCAGACTTTTCCGATAGTTTGCCGTGCCATTGTTTTCTTTTTAGATAGTGCTATGATCTTAGTGCTATTTAATGCTCTATCTAGCTGTCCTAAGCTTAGCTCCATGCAAAGTATGTCTTATGGGTTAAAGTCCTAAGCACTAGCTTACTAGCTTTGCTACTATACAGGATACTGCTGACCACCAATGAGCAGTACACAGCTCTGTGATAAAGCATCGAATGTGTAGCAGACGGAAAAAAAGCTTTAAACTAACTCCTGTGTCCTCTGGCCAATAAATGACTCCATATAAATCTCTGAGTGTCTCTCAACTCAGAGATACCAGGTAAACACCTTCTGCCACATGGTGGATGATCCTGGAACATGATAATGTAAAAGCACAGCAAAAGTAGCCCTCAAGTGCAGATTACCACCAAACTAGGTCCCTAAAAAGCACTCTGGCTGATGAAACAATCTCACATTAAGCCTGTCTGTGTGTTTCTCAACTCGGACTGACAAGGCTACTGGCACTAGAATAGCAGTCCCAGTCTTCTAAATGTGAAAACACATTTTAGTTAGCCAAAAGTGAAATGGTACCAACAAGCTACAACATGTAATTTTAATTTTAAGCCTCCCTGATCATTTTCCAGTTGTGACACTGGGCTCCCTTTCTACTCCCACTAGAATTGCAGCCCCAGTCTTTTTAATGTAAAAAACATACTTTAGTAAACTAAAAGTGAAAAAGATACCAAAAAGAAGTCTAAGAAGTAGGTACAAGTAATTGCAAGGCTATTCAAAGAAAGTCAAGCCAGGAATTAGGAACACACACACACACAAACACACACACACACACACACACACACACACACACACACACACACACACACACACACACACACACACACACACACACACACCTACCGTAAGGAAATTTCGAAGTACACAAACAGTCTAAGGGAAGGGCACTCACAGTCTCTACTGTCAGTAACCAGTGAGATAAGCAGACTAGATAAGAATGGGAAGAGCTTCTAGGACCAAGGAAATAGAACATGACTTGGGGAGGAGCTTTTAAGGCCAGATAAACAGTAGGGCCAGGAGCTCAAAAGCCTCCAAGCATAAAAGCACAACAAGAACAGGGAATGTGAGTTTAGAAAAACACATTGCGCCTACCACAAAAAACAAAAAGCAATACAGACTATAAAAATACCTTAAATTATTAACATTAAGTTCAGGTAAAGAGCAAACAGCACACAAAACTCATTTAAATGTTAAGAAAGATAGCATAAAAAACTGAATTAAATGATAAGATAAATGCAATTATAAATGTAAAAGTCCAATAATGCCAGTGTGTGCTGAATAAATACTTCTCGAACCAAAAAATAAATCCAACAAGCAGAAGTAAGATGAAGCAACACCAGGCTGTCATAAAATCAGCAAGTGTTTATTCAGGAAAAAGGCACTGGCAAAGGCAAAGGCATGCCTTTGCCTGTGCGTTTCCAGAATAAACTGTTGCTGGTTTTATGATAGCCTGATATTGCTTAATCTTACTTCTGCTTGTTGCAATTATAAATGTAGTTTAAAATGTACTTCTCTCAATACAACATGTAGTCCAAATGCTTTGTTATCAAGCTTCCAGCTTTCCAGCAGTTCCAAGTCTGAGATGGTTGACTGCTTGTGTGATATAAAATAACAAAGAGGTTGAGGTTAATTACTATAGGCTCTAGTTATAACTGTATACAGCAAATTTAGAAAAATACCTAGATCCAGCATAGAAACTGAAAAGCAATGCAGACTATAAAAAATAACTTAAATTAATAGTTTTCACTTCAGATGAAGAACAAACAGCACATAAAACTGATTTTAATGTTAAGATAAGAGCAATTATAAATGAAGTGTAAATGTACTTCTCTGGATGCAAAATGTAGTCCAAATGCTTTGTTATCATTATTTTAACTTTCCAGCAGTCCCAAGTTTGAGATAGCTGATTGCTTGTCTGATGTAAAATACCAGGGGTTGTGAGGCCTGGAATAATTACCACAGGATCTAGTTAGAATTAACTACAACAAACTCAGAAAAAATAGGCCCAGCACAGAAACTAAAAATCTATGCAGACTATAAAAATAAATTAATAGCTTTACCTTCAGGTAAAGAGCAAATAGCTCACAAAGCTGATTTAAATGGTAAGAAAAGTGCAATCATAAATGTAAAGGGGAATTCAATAAAGCCTACATGAAATGTTCTATATGCACATTGTGGCGTAATGCATTCATGGGCGAGAACAGTTTTAGAGTCAGTAAATCCCATGTAGCAGCATGCAAGCATGCACAAGCAGGCAATGCAATTTTTGGCTTAAGTAGTTGAATTTGATGCAAATTAGCCATGTAGAGTGATCCAACAGACATAATGCATCTGTGTAGACTTCATGCCCATGTCAAGAGTGTAAGCAGAAATGTTCTGTGTACAGGAGTCTACACTGAAAGAAGGGGATGTAAAAGTCTACAAATATGGACATAATTCCCCTGAAAAGGTAAGTTTACATACATAAATGTGCAAAACATACATTGTGGATGTCAGAAAACAGTATGGATTATGGGAAATTAATATTTTTTAAATAATTTCTGCATGTTTGAGTTATGCACCACATTGCGCAAATGTGCTTAACATAAAAAAATTGTAAAATAACACATAATGTACTTTAGACAAATGTACTGTAAGACCTTGCCTCAGGTCTATATAGTGGTGCATTCCAGCTGTTACCCAACTTACACAGCTATGAATTGTGTAGTTTCCAGGCTGCAGCATGAATATTATGCAAATGAAAAGTAAATGCCTTGGATTTGTTAAATTGCTAAAGGAAGCAGCTGTGTCCACATATCCACATCATATAGGCTCCTACACAGTGTTTATATTCCCACTGGATGTGGATTACATCACGGGGGTGTATTACGTTACTCTTAGGATTTTATTGTGCTCAGTGCACGTGTTTACATAGTGTGTCTCTTGATGCAAATGGTTTGGGCATAGCTTAGCTTGTTCACATGACCAGACCACCTATGTGACAGTGATGTGGTAGCCAGTTATGAATGCAAACCAGATATATTCAATTAATTATATATTTTTTTTGTATAATCTATGCCGAGTGATATTGCACAATAAAGTAGGGACTTTAAATCATATCAATTATATCTTAAGCAGGTGAACTGCATCATAATTACAAATCCCACACGTTGGACCCACAGCACAACTGTATAAAGTATGCTTACACCCTACATTCTCATTTTCCCTCAGTACTCTGAACCGTTGGAGTAGAGAATTGGACATTTTAACTGAGATAATGCTAGGGGCTGCTGCAGCTATTCTACATCTGTATGTGGCAGATGCTGAAGTTAATGCTGCTGGTGCTGCTGACAATAGGCCTAGGCCAAGGAGGAAAAAAAGTGTTCAGGCCCAAGGTTACCTACCAGAAGCTACATGAGCTGGAGATTGTAGAGCACTACAGGGTGGAGAGGGACATATTACAAGACGTCAGTGAGCTCTGCCACCCTCACCTCAGAGCCAGAGCTAACAGAGGGGGATCCCATCCCAGTGGAAACTAAGGTATGTGTAGCACTTTAGGATACTAGCTACAGATATGTTTCAAAGACCATTGTAAACCAGAGTTCATGAGTTATGGAGTTGGGAGGGGGGCCTAATGGTAAGGTGTTTACCTTACAAACACAAGGTGCAGGGTTTGAGTCTCACAAGGGATAACTGACTAGGCTTAAAATGACTTGCAAGAGCAGTTAGCCTAGTATGAACCTATGAACCTATGAATCTGGGGGCATGATGAGGGTATCACAGGTATCTGCATCCGGGATACTCTGCCAATTCCTGTATGCTATACTCCCACATGCTACTGAGAATATATCTTTCCCCTAAGGTGAGCGCCAGCAATATGCAACACTTCTACTTTGTAGGACTCTACCCTGGTGTACTGGGTGTCATAGATTGCACTCATGTACACAATCAAGGCACCACCTGGTGAGCAGGGTAGCATCTATATTAACCACGAAGGATACCACTCCATCAACTGCCAAGTCATGTGCAATGCCCAGGGGATTATAATAAATGTGAGTGCTGGCAATCCTGGCAGTTATCATGATTCCCATATCTGGCATACATCACAGCTATACCAGATGTTTGTTAGTGGTGGCATCCCACAGGACCATTTATTGGGGAATGCTGGTTATGCCCGGGAACTGTGGATGATGACACCCATCAGAAATGCACACTCATCCATGGAAGAAAGCAATAGTGAGGCACACCCACAAACTAGAAACATCATAGACCGTGTGTTTGGGCTTCTGAAGTCATGGTTCCAGTTCCTAGATATATCTGGTGTAGCCTTGCAGTATACTTCAGCCACATGTGCACAGATATTCACTGTATGTTCTATGCTACACAATCTGGTTCTGTGGAAACAGCTGCAGCATGATCAGCAAAGGGAAGGGATAAACAGCCCTCCACCAGTGCTTAGGTCACCACAGCCACAGTCGCAGGAGGACTCTGAGGAGGATCCACCTGCTGATGTCCCTATAGACAGATGTATGCATACTCAGTATGCCTTGGCTATGGCCAAGAGACAGCACCTAGCACATTCACTGAAGACCTAGGGCTTAACACCTTACTCTTACTCAAATACATAGATTAAAATTTATGCCGGCCAACTCACACATCCTGTACTTTTCCATGTATTGGCTGTGTACAGCTTGCATCAGGCAGAGTCAGCCCTTGAACTACAGTTGTGTAAACTACTGCATTTGCAAGGTAAGTCTATAAACCACACAGTAGTCTACTGGATTATTATGAGATATCATTGTAGCTATGGATCTGGTATATTTATGTAGGTAACTGTGATGACCGTGCTCTGGCCCAGCAATCAATTAGCCTCAATCCTCAACACCAACACAAGGGAGGTTGTCTCATAGAAGAGAAAAGGATAACTAATACACACAGTAAATTACAATTTCCCTTAAGTGCACACATAGATCACAGTCAGTCTGGGGCTGGTTGATCCCTTGCTCACCACGTCCCCAATAAGACTCCCCACTGGCACAGCTATAGGGTCCAGGTCTCAGCCTAGCTGGGCAAGCTAAAACCTCCAGTACCATCTCTGTCCAACCAGTGCTTCATGTCCCTGCAAGTAGCTGACACAACACACACGCTTTGAGATAAGTATAGGCTGACATAGATTCTCCAGCTGTGCCCCTTTACCCAGACCATATGGTAGTAATTACTGCCACCACCCAACTAATAAAATCAGTTACTAAAAGGCCCTTAAAATGGTGTCCAATTATTGCTGTGCAATATTAATAATCCAATGGTAGTATGACTAACAGTCAAGGATTACTTTAGAGTGGCCTGTTACAATAACCTCTATAAATATGCAATGTACTCTAGAGCTTATCACTACACAAACCAGCCAAACGTAGAAGGTTTTAAAAGTATTTAATAATAAATAATTAAAACACAAGACAAAACTACTACACCACAGAGATATCTAAGAATTGAGAGATCACACAGGAACTTAAAATAATGCAGTAGGACAGGTCTGATTTCAAAGAAAAATACCTAATTAATCTTTACTAGCTTTAACTATTCCTACAAGAAATCACAGTGCTAAAACTTACATGTGAGCACAAGGCAGAGTGCTGATAAGTTGGATATCAAGATCAAAATGCCTTCTATCTCTTGTGAGAAATAGTATTTAAATATTACTAACAAACATGTCTCTTAGGCCCTCCCAAGTTGCATCATTTTTGACACTTAGGTTTTCCCAGTATTCATATTGCTTCATTTTAACACCTGGTCTGAGATTAACAACAATAGAAGACATTTCACATGTATATTCTAACAGAAACTAGAGCAATAAAGCACATTCCACATCCAAATTCCGGTCATAAACTTTAGCCTTAAAACAATGGGCATGAAACCTTCATTCAGCCGCACTGGAGCCAAATTCTAACATGAAAGGGTCACAACATGCTTCACTGGGCCAGTAGAGTGCAATGCTGACACATATTTTGCAGTTCCACATTTCACAGTATTCTTTACACTCAAGAAATATGCCTGTATTTTACATTTATTATCAAGAAAACATGCCTGTATTTCACATTTATTTACAAATGCCAGAATTATATATCAAATTCTATTTGACTAGGCTGGCAGCCTTCGCCGATCTCTCTCCAATCGTCACATCTCTTCTCCCCAGGGAACTCAAGCAAGTTTTTCAAGTGTCCTTTGAGAAACATTGCTTGAGAGTGTCAGGTCTATCTGGGTGTACCTCACCCCATTCCCTGTCTTGCAAACCCATCTGCATTGGCAGTGCTACTCCCACTGCAGTGCTGCACTGACATATCATATGCTTGCAACCCCAGACTCCATCTTAGCAACTTGGCATTTTGCTGACTGGCTCTGTTTAACCATATTAGAGGGTTGTGATCTGTCATCACAGTGAATTTTCTTCCATACAGGTAAGACTGAAGTTTTTGTAGTGCCCACACTATGGCTAGACATTCCTTTTCTATCACTGCATAGCATTCCTGCCTGGGTTGGAGCCTATGACTGAGATATACCACTGGGTGCTCTTCTCCCTCTGAATAAATCTGGCTAAGTACAGCCCCCACCCCATAGTTT
Source organism: Protopterus annectens (assembly GCF_019279795.1). Classification (NCBI taxonomy): domain Eukaryota; kingdom Metazoa; phylum Chordata; order Ceratodontiformes; family Protopteridae; genus Protopterus; species Protopterus annectens. The sequence continues at coordinate 204,812,820 of NC_056730.1, forward strand.
GAAGCATCCACCTGCACAACAAATTATTTTCTATAGTCTGGACTGGCTAACACAGAGGGTCCTCCCAAAGCTTCCTTAAGCTTCTGAAATGTCTGCACACATGCTGGGGGCTGCACTACCTTATCTGGCCTGTTCTTCCTTGTCAGGTCTGTGAGGGGAGCAGCTATGGTACTATAATTGAGAACAAACATTCTGTAGTACCCTGCTATCCCAAAGAATGGCCTCACCTACTTTTTGGTAACAGGTGCAGGCCATGCCTGAATGGCTTCCACTTTGGCAGGTTCTGGTCTTATCTTACCACTCCCCACTCTATGTCCTAGGTAGGAGACCTCTACCATACCCACCTGAAATTTGCTCGGCTTAATGGTCACCTCTGCCCTCTGTAGTCTGCCCAGCACCTCCCTAACATGCTGAAGGTGCTCTTGCCAGGAATGGTTGTAGATAGCAACATCTTCCATGTAAGCAAGGGCAAACCCTCCTTCTCCTGCTAAGATATGATCTACCAGCCTCTGGAATGTCGCTGTGGCATTCTTCATCCCAAAGGGCATCTTTGTTAACTCATACACGCCAAAAGGAGTCAAAAAGGCTGACTTCTCTCTAGTACTGGGAGTCAAGGGCACCTACCAATAACACTTGGTAAGATCAATGGTTGTAAGATACTTAGCCCCACCCAGCTGCTCTAGGGCCTCATTTGTCCTAGGCATGGGGTAAGCATCCGATTCTGTGTGACTATTTAATTTCCTATAATCCACGAGAACCTGGTGCTGCCATCCTTCTTTGGCACCAACACCACTGGTGAGGCCCAGGGACTGTTGGACTCTTGAATCACTCCTAGTTCCAACATATCCTGTACTTCCTCCCTCAGCGTCTGTTTGACTCACTCAGACACCCTATAAGGGGCCTGCCTGATAGACCTTTGGGGTCCTGAATCCACCTGGTGCTGCACCAGGTGGGTGCTCCCTGGTTTCCCGGTGAACATGCCCCCAAACACCTGCAACACTGCTCGGATTTCTTGAACCTGGGTAGGAGATAGCTGCTGGGATATTGCTACCCCTTCCACTGAGGTGTCAGCACGAGCCTCACTGAGGAGATCAGTCACACAATCTCTCTCAGACTACTCCTGCAATCCACTGCAAATGCTCAGCACAAGGGCCTCCCTATCATGGTAAGGTTTCAACAAGTTAACATGGTACTATTTGTGCCCTTGCCTTCTGCCTAGCTCTTCCACCATGTAGTTAACATTACTTACCTTTCTTACCACCTTGTAGGGTCCCTCCCAAGCTGCTTGAACTTGTTGTGTCTGACAGGAATGAGAACCATCACCTGCTGCCCTACAGCATACTATTTAGCTCCAGCATTCTTGTCATACCACACCTTTTTCTATTGTTGGGCTTCTGACAGGTTCTCCAGGTCCAGGCCCATGAGTTCCCTGAGCCTTGTCCTGAGGTTCAGGACATATGCCACAACAGACTCCTTGTGAGACTCACACTCACCTTCCCACTCATCTCAAATTAAATCTAGACGTCCCCTCACCCTATGCCCATACAGCAACTCAAAGGGTGAAAAAACTGTGGATTCCTGGGGAAACTCTCTGTAAGCAAACAACAGATGGGGCAAATATTTGTCCCACTCCCTCTTAAACTGATCTGCAAATGCCCATAGCATGGACTTGATTGTAGAGTTTAACCTCTCAACAAGACCATTAGGCTGGGAATGATAGGGGGTGGTCTTCATGTGTTTCACCCCACAGGACTTCCACAGACAAGCCAGCAGGTCTGACATAAAATTGGCACCTCTGTCAGACAGTATTTCTTTTGGGAAACCTACCCTGCTAAAACTCTCTAGCAAAGCATTTGTCACCCTCTCGGCCTCAATGGAGGACAAAGCCACTGCCTCAGGGTATTGTGTAGGGTAATCTGTAATCACTAGGATATACCTTTTCCATGTGAAACTTGGGGTACTCAGAGGACCCACAATATCCATAGCTACCCTATGAAATTGCTCCTCAATCACAGGCAAAGGCATCAAAGGAGCTCTCACCTTGTTTCCTGCCTTGCCTACCTTTTGGCACTGCTCACAGGTCCTGCAGTACCCTGTTACATCTCTGGAAATTCCAGGCCAATTGTAGTTTTGCATAATACACCTCTTTGTATGTTTTATGCCCATATGACCTGCAAAGGGAATATCATGGACTATAGCTAGAAGCGCCAGACGTAATCTCTAGGCACTACCAACTGCTGTACTTTCTCACCTTCTAGCCCTCCCTCAGGGGTCCACTCTCTGTAGAGTAACCCTTTGTTCCAGTATACAGATTCCCTCTTCCCTTGAGAATCAGGTGCCTCCCTAGATATCTGCCTCAAGCCTTGCAATGTAGGGTCTGAGAGCTGAGCCTGTCTCAAGTCTCTCCTTGTAACCCTTCCTAGCTCCCCTTCCACAGGAAGTTTGCATCTTCTGACAGTGGTACCACATTGTCAGCCTGGGTACTACTGCTCACTTCTACCTTTGCAGTTACCCTGTCCAAGGGAACATCAGTACCCACAATCAGCTGTGGCTCACATTCAGTCTCACTGTTACAGCATAGCTCACTCCCTGAAGTAACCACCTCAGCAGTCCTGGCTGCAAGTATGCAGTATGTCTGGGTCTCCCCTAGGCTACCAGACTCACATACTTGTCTCCTATCCTCACTGCATTTAACTGCATACGTACATAGTACTGCCTCATCCAAATCCTTCCCTCTCAGGACATCTGCAGGATGATAGTTCCATACCCCAGTTGGCATTTTGTCTTTACCACTTACTGGCTCCCTAATCTTTGGTTACCCACCTTGCCTCCATGGACATCTGTATGCCAAATGACCCCACTGGTTGCATTCAAAACATTTAACCCTAGCTCCTGGACGTGTACCTAGACTAGTGGCTTCCCCTGCTACTGGTGGATTCTGTTGGGGCAGGCTATGCTGCCCACCATGGGTTCGTTTAGTCCCATGAACAGTACTGAGAGTCCTTTTCCTGTGCATGGCTGCCCTGCTTGCTAGGTATAGTTCTCCCTTTTTCCCCAACTCCTCTGACGTAGCACACTGTCTATCAGCTAACCAGATCTTCATGTCCTCAGGCAAAGTACCAAGGGCTTACTAAAAGATCTGCCAGCCCTTCAAAGGTTGTGACCTGACATCCACTCACCCAGCTATGAAAATAAGTGCTCAGTTCAGCAACATATTCACATACATTTTCATCTGCCTTGCGTCTATGCTCACGAAACTTTTTCCTATATATTTCAGGTGTTAGCTTAAAACATTCCAATAAGTGTCTTTTTACAGCAGTATAATCAAAACAGTCAGTGTCATGCATTTTTGCTAAAGAAGTTACAGCTTTACCATGGAGTAAGGGGGTCAGGAACCGTACCCAGAGCCTTTGGTCAATTTCATACTGTTTACATACCTGCTCAAATATATGAACAAAGCTATCAAAATTATCCCCCTCTTTAAACTGTGGAAGAAATTTACTGACCTATTTGTGCTTCTGGGGTCCAGTTACTCCCTTCCCCATTACCTCTATGACTCTGGCAAAGAGTCAGCATTTCCCTCTCATGCTTTCTCTGCCATTCCTGTTCTTCAGCTTCTAGGCTCCTCATTCTCTCAGCTGCTTCTAGTTCCATATGCCTGGCCTCAAAATCAAGTATCTTCAGCTCCAGCTGGATTTTTAAGTCCACTGCAGAAAGGTTGAGCTGTCCATTTTCTGAGGATATTGTATCTCCACTGTCAGTATGATTGTCCTCCAGGCTGCTGTTTTCTGATGCAGCTGTAACTGAGGCTGCAATCAGGTCTGCTTTAGTCAGGTTTCCATGCACCAGTCCACTAGCCTGGCACATCTCCACCAGCTGGCTCCTTGTCAGCTTTCCATACTCTTCTGCTGACATCCTGCCTGCTCACCCTGACAAACACTAGCTAACAAAATAAATAAAACAATTGTGATACGAACTCTGAGTATACACTGCGTGGCTGTTTTAGAGTACAAAACACTTTTAGAGATCACTGTACATAAGCTACAGGAATTTGCTCTACCCACATCACTACAAGCAATTAGTGTGTGAAGTAGATCCCACCACTGCCAAACACTTGTGATGCCCGTGCCCTGGCCCAGCAATCAAGGAGCCTCAATCCTCACCACCAACACCAGGGAGGTCATCTCATAGAAGAGAAAAGAATAACTAATACACACAGTAAAATACAATTTCCCCTAAGTGCACACAGAGACCACAATCAGTCTGGGGCTGGTTGCTCCCTTACTCACCAGGTCCCCAATAAGACTCCCTACTGACACAACTATAGGGTCCAGGTCTCAGCCTAGCTGGGCAAGCTAAAACCTCCAGTACCCACTCTGTCCAACCAGTGCTTCGTGTCCCTGCAAGTAGCTGACACAACACACACACACTTTGAGATAAGCTGACACAGATTTTCCCACTGTGCCCCTTTACCCAGACCATACGGTAGTAATTACTGCTACCGCCCATCTAATAATATCAGCTTCTAAATGGCCCTTAAAAGGGTGCCCAATTATTACTGTGCAATATTAATATTCCAATGGTAGTATGACTAACAGTCAAGGCTTACTTTAGAGTGGCCTATTACAATAACCTCTAAAAATATGCAATGTACTCTAGATCTTATCTCTACACAAACCAGCCACACGTAGAAGGTTTTAAAAATATTTAATAATAAATAATTAAAACACAAGACAAAACTACTACACCACAGAGATGTCTAATAGTTCAGAGATCACACAGAAACTTAAAATAATGCAGTAGGACAGGTCTGATTTCAATGAAAAATACCTAATTAATCTTTACTAGCTTTAACTATTCCTACAAGAAATCACAGTGGTAAAACTTACATGTGAGCACAAGGCACAGTGCTGATAAGTTGGATATCAAGATCAAAATGCCCTCTGTCTCTTGTGAGAAATAATATTTAAACATTACTAACAAACATGTCTCTAAGGCCCTCCCAAATTACATCATTTTTGACACTTAGGTTTTCCCAGTATTCATATTGCTTCATCTTAACACCTGGTCTGAGACTTACAACAATAGAAGACATTTCACATGTATATTCTAACAGAAACTAGAGCAATAAAGCACATTCCACATCTAAATTTTGGTCATAAACTTTAGCCTTAAAACAATGGGCATGAAACCTTCATCCAGCCGCATTGGAGCTGAATTCTAACATGAAAGGGTCACAACATGCTTCACTGTGCTAGTAGAGTGCAATGTTGTCACATATTTTGCAGTTCTACATGTCACAGTATTCTTTACACTCAAGAAACATGCCTGTATTTTACATTTATTATCAAGAAAACATGCCTGTATTTTACATTTATTTACAAATACCAAAATTATATATCAAATTATATTTGACTAGGCTAGCAGCCTTCACCCAACTCTCCCCAATCGTCACAGTAACTATAGTGGGCTATTTGGACAGAAATTATATCCACATGGGACTAAAGACACCTATTCCGCTATCATGTCACCATTTGTAATCAGTAGGCCTCATGCATGGAATATTCATGCAGTCCTACTGCAACAAATTACCGGTACATCATTCTGTGCTATATGAGCATTTTACACAGTTAGTATGCCACACAGTATCAGGACAGTAATGTACATTTTGTACTTATATTGCATGTGTTAGGTAACTGAGGAACAGCAATATACATAATTTATGTGGATAATTGTGTGATGAATGATGCACTGTCTCACAGGTTCTGTGGCTCAAATGATTAAGGCAATACACTTGTCTGATGTTGTTCAGGGCTCTAATCCAGAGATATCCAGATAATTTGTATGTGAAGTAGTAATAAGTAGTGTTTTACAGACTGCGACTCTGTGTCTGCTACACTAGTATTAACTTCTTTCACATATTAATTACACATTTACTCACTGTGCCGCATGTCTAAGATCCCTACAAAACATCTTAGCCAATATGCATGAAGCACAGCAGTGCAGAAACAAGTTCAGAGGTCACACCATGTAACACACACAATCCTGGAGGAGTACAGCTAGGTGTGGGCTGGAGTCAGTTTATGCAACACTACGTCTCTGATGTAAGCAATGCTCCTCCCATTTGTGCACTGCTTAGCAACATGCAAACAATCCAAAAATGTCACAGCTCATATCCATACACTTAGTTATGCAGAGCATAAATCTGTTGCTCCTCATGCACTTCATAGTACAACATTATATACATATCTATATGTGTGTGTGTGTGTGTGTGTGTGTGTGTGTGTGTGTGTGTGTGTGTGTGCGTGTGTGTGTGCTTGTGTGTGTGTGTGTGTGTGTGTGTGTGTGTGTGTCTGTGTGTATATATATATATATATATATATATATATATATATATATATATATATATATATACATCTATACATATACATCTCTGTCTCTCCCTATATATCTTGATACACATACATATGATACACACACACACACACACATACCTCTCAACTGTCTAGATTTTTTGCAGAATATCCAGATTTTTGTCTCATACTTTTTGTCTGTTCCTCACAAAATTTGTGGATTTCAGGCAAATCATTGGGATGATCAGAGGATTTAAGTCACCAAATAATGATATATATTTGAGTTTCAGCCTTCAAATCCTTCAGAAAATATATGTTAACACAACCCTTGTTATTCTGAGTACTTGCTGCAAACATCTGGACTGTATCGACTCATACCATGTCTCCCTTAGGCAGCATGTGGAAACCTTGAAATGTATGGCACAGTATATGAATACATACATATATTGTAAAGCCATATGTTTGTATCTACAACAGCAACAACACTCACATTCATTACAGCCCACTGTGTCTGCTGGATTTCACCACACGTACATCAACAACTGAACAAGTTGTCTAATGTATTATATTTTGTGTTCACACATTGACGGTGTTAACTGAGTTTTATCACAGGCTTTCCCATCCATATGCAAAAAAAATGGGTACTGTTGTCACATAGCAAGGCTACAAAACATTTTCCTGACTGCTAAACTACTAGCTGCAGATGATAGCAAGAAGCAATTTGACTCTGCTGGCCACCTAAGCTGTTAAACACAGGGCTTGTTTATGTTCTTTAGGATTAGTTCACCTGCAGTCAATTACAAAGCAAGCTTCAGCCATGTTGCATAAGTAGGAGTTCCAATCCCACTCCAGCCCAGTTGCTGTATATATGTGCATATCTTCCCAAAGAGTAAGTATGAATCCCAAACTGGAATGGGTTTGCACTTTTTGGCCCTTGCAGTTGATGCAGGTCTCCAAACTACTCTCCTCCACAAGGCCTGCTGATGTCATCTACCATAAGATTACCTAAAGCCTTGCTAACATCAGATGTGAGCTGTGGTGCATGTGTTAAGTATTGTGATCTGTAGTATATAAAACTAGAGAGATAGGGGTTTTAATCTCACTCCAGCCCACTAGGTGCACATATGTGTGTATACCTCCCCAAACAGCAGATATGAATCCCACACTGACTTCAAACTGGCAAGGGTTTGCACTTTTTGACCCTTGCAGTTGATGCAGGCCTCCAAACTCTTGTCCTCCATAAGGACTGCTGACGTTATCTGCCATAAGACTACCTAAAGCCATGTTAATGTTAGACTTGAGCTGTGGCATGTGCATTCAGTACTGTGTTATGCAGTCTATAAAATTAAAATGGTAGGGGTACTAATCTCACTTAAACCCATTTGCTTTGTACATGTGTGTAACAGCATTTCCCTATAGGACAAATTTGAATCCCAAACTGCCATAGTTTTGCACTGTTCTGGGCCTTGCAGGTGCTGCAGGCCTACAAAATGTTTTCTTCCACAAGGCCTGCTGATGTCATCTACTATAAGATTACCTAAAGTGATACTACTGTTAAATTTGAGTAGCAGTGTAGGAGATGCATTGTGCTTTCTGTAGATTCTAAACCTAGATAAATAGGGGTTCTATTCTTACTGCAACCAACTTGGTGTGTGTACTCTGCAGTGTTCTGTAAACATCGATAGGTAGTGGTACCATTGTCACTACAGACAATATGGTGTGTCTGGATGTTAATCAGACCATTTTATGTCAGCCTATGGAATTATTGGATCATAGGAAGTTACTAGGCTAATGGCCCTAGGACCCTTACAATCTGATAAGCATCTATTGACCCTGTCCAAGAGGGACACAGGGGAAATATCTGGGGTGAATTTACTGTCATCCATCCACTCTTCCATATTGCGTTTGAAGAGGTCCAATGAGGTCTTCTGTTTGACAGTAAGTGGGAGTCTGTTCCAAACATGTGGTAACTTCTAGGAGACAAATATGTTCCTCCAGCAGGTTTTATTAATGTCAATACCATCTTAAAGTCTTTAGAGCTAATAACCTGTATACCATTTGATTTATAGATATGCTGCATTACCAATAAAGCAGGGTCACAGATTGCCTCGTATGCAAGGCAGAGATCACCTCTGAGTAGTCTGTATAAAACAGAATAAAATGACAGTGATTTTAGACAATCCCCATAGGACAGATGCTGAAGACCTTGAATTTTCCTTGGGAGGAACCTTTGTGGTCTCTCCATTTGTTGTAGTTGCTTGGAAATTACATACCGAAAGAGGGTTTGTACTCGATTATTGGCCTGATGAAGGAAGAGCACAGGGCGGTTATAACTTCTTTTTTTTTGGAAACAATGCCTTTACCTATGACATGAAGAAGCTAGAATGTCCTTCTTACCACTGTGGAGACATGGTGGTCAAAGGTGAGGTAGCTGTCAAACTGTGTGCCCAGGTCTCTCACTACTGAGTGCATACTTAAGGTGTTACTATTGATGTGGTAGTTAGCAGAAACATTGGTTTTACCAAAAGGAATGATAATGCATTTTTTTGCATTGAGTTAAAGGCCATGACTTTAGCACCAATCATTTGTTTGTGAAAGACCCTCTTGTAGGATGTTGACATCATTTGGACATTCTATGTAGCTGACATCATCAGCAAACTTTGTCAGATACAGACCTTTAGTTTATGCTTGTACTTCAGAGAAATAGATTCCAAAAAGTATAGATCCCATGACTGAACCCTGTGGGGCACCACTGGTTGCAGGTCTGCTGTTGGAGGTGGATTCTCCTATTTTGACTATATGAGTACTATCAGTCAGCCAGTTAGTGACCCATCTAACAGTATAAGGGTTGATGCCTAGTTGGATGAGTTTGTCAATGATGCCTGAGTGGGGATATTGTCAAATGCCTTGGCTAAGTCCAGGTAGGCTGTATGCACAGATTTCCCATCATCCAGAGCCTTTGTGACTGTCTCAAAGAAGTCCACCAGGTTTAACTGGCATGATCTCCATTTGACAAATCCAAACTGAGTAGGGTGAAGTGTTTGGAAATTACCTATATCTTTGTTGATATGGTCCATGATGATTCTCTCCATACCTTGCAGATAAGGCTAGTCAGGCTAATAGGTCTATAGTTCCTTGGATCAGTGGATGCTCCACCATTGTGCAAGAGAATAATGGTGGCTGTTTTCCATTCAGCTGGTATGATGCCAGTGCTTAGACTGTGATTGAAAAGAGTACCCAACAGTGTGGCTAATTCATGTTGGAGCCCATGTAGGATGCAGAATAGGATGTTATCATGTCCCATAGGTGCTGTGTTTTTGGCCTTATAGAGGGCATTTATGACTTGCTCTTTAGAGCTACAAGGTAGGGGACAGGTGGTAGGGATGTCATGGGGTACGTGTGGTGAGGTCAGTGGAGTGAAGGTTTCAAAGAACCTGTCAGCCAACAGGTTAGCTATGTCCACCAGCTCAGTATATATGGTATCATTAACTACCAGTTTGGCACAAATCTGGGTCTTTCCTTTTAGGTTATGGATGTAAATATAGAATGCTTTGTGTGGTTGGACTTTGTTGAGGAAGCTAATTTGGACTATTGGTTTGCTTTGGAGGACTTCACAAGACTTCTTATTGGCTTGTTTAAGCTGAGGATGGAGTGTTTTCATTTTAGGAGGGCTTCCTCCCTCTTAGTCTTAGACAGCAATTTCTTCCTCTTATTATAAAGCCTGTTAATGGCTGTTGTCCACCAGTCAGGTTTGCTCTTTGTTGAGGAGCTTGTTTTGGTCATATCAGGTATGGCAGAGGCAATGCAGTTATACAGGTGTTTTTATGAAGCATTGGTGTAGAACTTGCTTGAGTTGCCAGTTCCATCTGAGGGAAGAGGTGCAGTGAAGCTATTTATATCTTCCCAAAAGAGGTTATAATTTGCTTTGGAGAAGATTTTTAGTTTAGTTGCCACTGGGGAGGACAGGTGTGACAGTTACTTCGAATGAGACTGATTTGTGGTCAGATCTCACCAGGGAGAACCTCACAATGAGGGTGCTACAGTAGTCCCCCATATTGGTAAGCACCAGATCTAGGATGTTGGCTCCCCTTGTGGAGGTGTTAGCTAGTTGATCCATGGCATTACAGTTAATGAAGTTGAGGATCCTTTGGGAATGTGATTAATGAATTTGAGGAAAATTTGGGCCAGGGAGTCTGAGCACGAGTAATCTAGCCAGTCAAAGGATGGGTAATTAAGGTAGCCCAAAACCATGGGTTTTGGATGTATCTTGGTAGAGTCAAGTACATACAAATAAGGAGAGCAGGTGTCCTGATTCATGGAGAGGGTCCTGTAGCTGACAATAACTTGAATAGGTGCCCTACAAACAGTTAATTATACCTGAAGTGTCTCCAGGGATTCATACTGTTTAAACAAGCTGGATCTGTATTTATCTTTAATGAACAGTGATGCACCACCTTTCTTTATTTTTCACACCTGCAGTTTGAGGTCTGAAGGCATGGAAGGAGGTGTAACCTGGTATGGCTGGGGTGCTCTCCACAGCCTTGAACCACATCTCTGTGGCTATACAAATCTCTGAGTCTTCCAAGGTGAGGACAGCTTCCAGTGAGTGCAGTTTTGTGTTGAGACTCCTAGCATTTAGCTGCATAACCATGAGTTTGTTTTTAGATGGGGTTTTTACATTGGGAATTTTGTCCTTGAGACACCACCTAAAAAGGGCACTATGTGGGTGGCAAGAGCCTTGGCCAGTAGCCGAAATCCCAGGGGTGACAGATGAAGACCATTTCTGCCAAATCATTAAGGTCTATTGATCATGTCATCCCAGGCTAGAATATACTGTATCCCATTACAATGACACCATAAACTAAGCTAATTATGGAGGTTAATCATTTTATGTTTGCATTTTCCTAGGTGAAGATAAAATGCTGCTTAAGACTAGGGATATACCTGCCTGAGACACAAAGTCCAAGAGTTCAGTCATGGCTCTCTCTCTCTCTCCATATAGTCCAGAGGGGTACATCTCAAGTCACTCACACCAACATGGACTATTATGGAGTCATAACTGTACCATACCTCAACCTGGAAACATCAAAAATCTGGATAAAGGCCCATGACAAATAGGTACAAATCTGTATGCTAATTAACTTAAACTTTGCATACCTAATTATGTGACCCCACCCACTCTGGTGGAAATGTGGGATACCAACTTTCACATGCAAACTGAAGAACAGACAACCAAAATATGGTCCCAGACCCTGTAGTAAATGCTAATCATTGTTTTAAATGTGGAGTAATGATGTTCACAGGGAAGGGAGAAGATGATGAATCTTAGGATTTTGTTTTTGGTGACTTGCAGTATGTGGGTTTTGTGCATTGTGGGCATTTAATTACTGGTAGAGAATATTCTAATCTTAGCAAAAGAATATTATAGTTTGCTAAGACCTCCAAAAGTCATTCTCCATGACCTACTGATCAGTGGCATAGCTAGAGTTTGTGCCGCCTGGGGCTGTCTGAGTTTACTGCCCTCCCCCCGAAAACATCATGGTCGAATGAGGTCCTCCATACACAGCCCTCTCCCCTGCACCCATTCCAATGCCCCATTAATTGGCTATTTTACCCTATCTAACATAAACACTGTAATGTGCATGCTGCTTTACTTCTACAGTGATTATTTGGAATTCACTTAAAGCTTTTATTTTACATTTTATAGCACAAACACTAATAGACATCTGCTAAAGAAAACAATACAGTCTCGCAATGAAAATAGACTTAGCATTAAAACTTATCTGCCCTTGAAACTCACATTCATTTGAAACAGTATTGAAACCCACGTTCAAAGAAAACACATCTGGCCAGTGATGGAGAAAGATTATCTTTGGGCTGTTTTCAAATCATAGGCCCCTTGCACATGAAACGTGTTCTTTGATACACCTGTATTAAATTATATTCCTTGTATAATACAGCACACTTCTTAGAGCATGTTTTAAATGTATTGTTTTGAAGATGTTTACAGTAACAATGAAATAAAATGCATGAAGCAATAATAAAAAACGCCCAATTCAGAACATTTCCATTATATCAGTTTACTCAAATTTCTACAATCCACAAGTATCAGTAAATATGCATAATCTCTGCAGAAGTAAAAGTTATCTAAATAATTCCAAATTAAAGAGATCTGTAACTAATGAAGATTTTGCTGCTAGCAAACAACTTCATATTTCATTGTTTCATCTACAAATAAAGTGGCTGTTGCCCTCGAGGAAAAAAATACCTATGTTACATTAAACAAAATGATAAGCTAGCAATATCGCAATAGGGAATGGATGGTAAACTGATAACAGATTCATAGTTACTAGGTATCTCTGCCAAAGAGGATATTCTCAGGATTCATCCACCCCTTTAAAAGTGCAACACAGTACAGTATCAGCAATCCACCTATATATTGTGGGAGTGGAACCCACAGCCTTCTGCATCAAAAGCAAGTATTCTATTCTACCTGTTGTGCTACTAACAACACAAACAGACTGGGCATAAGCACAACTAAACTTCTCTCCCCTTGAATAGCTATGCAGAACAAGAAATTTGCAAAAAGACCAAATTTATTGGGGAGGGGGGACAAAGGCCCAAAACCAGGGACACATTTTAAACATAGCTTGTATAATCTTAGAAAAGTTGCTAGAATAAAATGTTTTGTGTTACCATGCATTTTCTGAAAAACAGGAAGACTGAAACTTAAAAGGCTATAATTATTTAGTGAATTTAGTTCTCACTGATTTGCCATAAAACCACAAATTTTAAGAGGAACAGAACAAAAAACAAAGTTGATAACTATGGACTTAACTCCTTGAGTCACATGTGATGGTGGTATGGGTAGAGAATTTAGGCTCTTGCTCCTTGTACCTAAGGTACAGGGTTTGAGTCCGAGTAACCCTTGCCACCAGTCATATCTAAATGGGGCAGTTTACACACATACACACCTACCTACAAAATAGATGGTGACAGCAATCAACACAAAGCAAATAAAACTGCTTAAATAACCAAATAAATTGTCTGCTTCTATAAAATAGATGGTGATAGCAAGCAACACACAACAGATAAACATTAGATGGTGACAGCAATCAATAATATCAAATATAACAGTGTAGCATAGAGTGGACACACAGCAGATAAAAAATAGATGATGACAGCAATGATGACAGTAATTGATAATATTGAATATAACTTAGTGTAGCCATAGAGCGGAGGAGCACACACACTAAACTGTAGCTGTAGAGCAGAGGAGCACACACACTAAACTGTCTGGAGTGACAGCAATATCAAATGCAAACTGTCTGCTTCTACAAAATAGATGGTGATAGCTATCAACACACAGTAAATAAAAATATGGTGACATCAATCAATATCAAATATAAATTAGTGTAGCCATAGAGTGGTGGAGCACACACTCTAAACTGTCTGGAGCAACAACAATATCAAATCCTGCTAAGCTATTTACACATACAAAGAACAGATGGAGTGGCCAGAATTAAAAAACCACTATCTGCAAACTCTGAGCAGACTGCTACAAATAACAGCCACTCCACTGAGCAGACTGACAGCAAAGCTGCTGCCCTACAAATAAATAAAAGCCAGAATTAACAAACCTCTGTTTAAATAACCAAATAAACTGTCTGTTTTAAATAAAATAGATGGTAACAGCAATCAACACACAGCAAATAAAACTGCTTAAATAAACTGTCTCCTTCTGTAAAATAGATGGTGATAGCAATCAACAAACAGCAGATAAAAAATAGATGGTGACAGCAGTCAGTATCAAATATAACTTAGTGTAGCCATAGAGCAGTAGAGCACACACACTAAACTGTCTGCTTAGTACACACACCTTCTGGCACAACAGCAGTATCATATGCTGCTAAGCTATTTACACATATGAAGAATGGATGGAGTGGCCAGAATTAATAAACCACTGTCTGGAAACTCTCAGGGACTGCTACAAATAATGGCCAGAATTAACGAACTTCCACTGAGCGGACTGATAGCAAAGCTTAGCTGCTGCCTAGAAATAAATAACGTCCAGAATTAATGAACCTCCACTGAGAGGACTGACAGCAAAGCTGCTGCTTACAAATAAATAATGGCCAGAATTAACAAACATCCACTGAGCAGACTGACAGCAAATAACTGCCAGAATTAACGGTCCATTGTCTGCAAGCTCTGAGTGGACACAAATAACGAACCACACACACACACACACACACACACACACACACACACACACACACACACACACACACACACACACACACACACACACACACACACATACTGAGCTCAGTAGACTGACAGCAAAGTTACTGCCTACAAATAACAAACCACACACACAACAGATGGTAGTCACTAAAATGCGCATACTTTGCTTCCTGGCCCTGTTAAATAAATGCTTCCTGTTAAATAGATGCACAGAATCAAATGGCTAGACTTAATGCACCAGAATCACTGTCTGCTTAATTGGGCCTGTTATCGTTAGTGGTGTGTAACAGAATTCTTTTTTTTTCTTACCTGCTGGGAGCCCATTTCTGGGAGTGGGTGCTGGGCAGACTGAATGTTATATTTGCATGGCTGCCATTGCTGCTATTCATAGGTTCATAGGTTCATACTAGGCTATCTGCCCTAGGGCATTTATAAGCCTAGCCAGAGTGTGTGTGGCTTTCACCACCCCTTAGGATGTGAATACTATACCCATTAGTTTGCTGTGCCTCTGTCCAGCAGTGACACAGAGATGATTACCGGGGTAAACCTACGATCTCCCATCCACTCGTCAAGATTTCTCTTGAACAAAGTCAGTGAGGGGCTCTGCCTCACATGGACTGGGATTCTGTTCCATAGTGTAGGGAGTCTCTGGGTGATGAATCTGTCCCTCCAGCATGTCCTATTTATGTCCGTGTTGAGGTTTAAGTCTCTTGATCTCGTGGCTCTGGTGGATTTGGATTTTTTGAGGTGGAGTATGTCCATTAATTCCGGGTTGGACATGGCCTTGTATGTCAGGCACAGATCACCTCTGAGCAGACGGTATGTGACTGAATAGAGCTGGAGTTTCTTCAGTTGGACAGCGTATGACATATGTTTGAGCCCCTTTATCCTTTTGGTGAGGAACTTTTGGGGTCTTTCCAACTGCTGCAGGTGTCGGGTAAGGTACATTCCGAATGGGGCGTTGTACTCAATCATTGGTCTGATAAGTGAAGAGTACAGGGGTACAATGACCTCTCTTGATCTGGATGTGAATCCCTTCATGATCAGGTGGGCAATGTAGAAGGTCTTCCTAGCCACTTTGGTAATGTGAGTGTCAAAAGAGAGGTTACTGTCAACTTGGGTCCCCAGGTCCCTGATAACTTCTTCCGTGTTTAATGGATTACCACCTATGTGATAATTAGGGGTTACCTTGTTTTTCCCAAAGGGTATGACTATACATTTTTTGGCATTTAGCTTAAGGCCATGGCTCTGGCACCAGTTATCCATTTCTATGAGACCTCTCTGGAGGATGTCTGTGTCTGATGGAGTGTCAATTATGGTGCCCAGTTTGCAGTCATCTGCAAATTTTGTCAGCCACAATCCCCCTATGTTTTCCTGCACTTCAGAAAAATAAATGCCGAACAAGAGGGGGCCCAGGACTGAGCCCTGTGGGACACCGCTCATGACCGGCTTAGAGTCTGACATGGCACCAGCAACTCTAACCCTGTGGGTTCTGTCCTTGAGCCAGTTTGCAACCCATCTTGTGACATATGGGTTTACGTCTAAGCTGGTGAGCTTTTCTATGATGCCCGAGTGGGGTATTGTGTCGAACGCTTTTGCTAGGTCAAGGTAGGCTGTGTGAACTGCCTTACCCTCATCAATGGCCTTAGTGACTGTTTCGAAAAAGTCGACCAAGTTCAAGAGGCAGGATCTGCCCTTGACAAAGCCAAATTGGGTAGGATCCAGTGTCTGTAGGTCCCCAATGTCTTTATTTATGTCATTATGATCCTCTCCATAGCCTTGCAGACAAGGCTCGTCAAGCTTATGGGGCGGTACTTTCCAGGGTCCGTAGAAGCACCGCCTTTGTGGAGTGGGACCACAGTTGCCGTACGCCATTCTTTGGGTACGTATCCTGTAGTAAGGCTAAGATTAAACAGCAGCCTTATGTATGGGTTTAGTTCCTCATTGAGTTCGTGTAGCACACAGCCGGGGACACCGTCCATTCCCACTGATGCTGTGTTTTTTGCTTTAGAGAGAGCAGCTCTCACCTGGGCATCTGAGATGTTTGGGAGGCTAGACTCTGGTGGGATAGATATTTCTCCTTTTGGAGGGGAGGGAAGGGAGAAATTTGCACTGAACCTGTCTGCCAGTATGTTGGCAATGTCTGTGGGTTCAGTGATTTTTGTATCATTTTGGACTAATTCTGAGCATATCTGGGAGTTTCCACCCAAGTTTCTAACATAGCTAAAGAAGGCCTTATGATTGTCTTTTGTGTCTTTAGCGATTTTTCTCTCAAAGTTGGCCTTGGATGATTTTATGAGTGATCGTAGTTTTTTTGCTAGTATTGATCAGAGATGCCTTCCCTTTTAGGGATTTTGCTCTGTCATGTAGTAGCTTTCTCCTCTTGTTGTAGAGTTTGTTTATGGCTGGGGTCCACCAGACCGGGCGCCTGCCTTTGGTGGAAAGGGTCTTGATTTTATTAGGGATTGCTTGATCCATACATTCCTGGAGGTGCTCGTAGAAGGCATTTGTAAGGGTTTCAGCAGTGTGGGTTGTGGTTTCCACTGGCTCGGGGGCCTTGAAGGATACCACTCCAGTCTTAAGAAGTGTGAAGTTTGCTTTTGAGAAGTTCTTCACTGTGGTCTTTTGCTGAGGTTGGGGCGGGATGTGGATCTCCAGTGAGATTAATTTATGGTCTGATCTCACCAATGAGGGATATACTTCTGGTGTGGAGCATTTTGTCCCCATGTTTGTGATGATCAGGTCTAGTATATTTTCTCCTCTTGTGGGAATGGTGACTAGTTGTTCCATAGCATTTGAGTTTATGAACTCCAGGAACCTTTGGGCTAGGGTGTTGGGGCTTGAGTAATGTTCCCAGTCTATGTTTGGGTAGTTGAAGTCACCCAATATGATGGTGTTTGGAGAGACATTCATACTCTCCAGTGTCTTCAGGAAGGCTGTGTGGGTTTCCTGAGTTTGAGAGGGTGGTCTGTAGCATGCTACAATCTGTAGGGCAGTTTTACCTATGGTTAATTGCACCTGGATGGTCTCCGATGCTTCGTGCATTGTCACTAACCTGGAGGTGTGGGTATCCTTTATGAATATGGATACTCCCCCTCCTTTTGTGGTTTGGTCCAGATTTTGGGGCCGGAACGCATGATATGAGGTATAACCTGATAGTGCTGGGGTACTCTCAGGAGCCTTGAACCAGGTTTCAGTCACAGCACAGACATCGATGTTCTCCATACTGAGGAGGGCTTCGAGGGCGTGCATCTTGAGGTTTAGACTTCTGGCATTGAGCAGTATTACCCTTAGTTTTTTTTTCCATTTTTGTTTTCTAGGGTGGTAGGTTTATCATTTGAGCCTTGCCTAAAAAAGGCACTATGGGGGTGGCAAGAGCCTTTGCCAATATCCGGAAGCCCAGGGGTGACAGGTGCAAGCCGTCCCTTGTGAAGCAGCGTGGCTTGTCAAGCATGTCATCCCAGGCAGACAGACATTGGATCCCCTTAGAATGACACCAGTAATTAAGCCAAGTATTAAAGCTGATCATTTTGTCTCTGTATTGTGGCATCATTCTTGGTGAGGGTAGGATACTGCTCAGGGTCAGGGTCATACCTGCCTGGGCTACATAATCTGAGAGCTCCTCTATGTCTCTTTTCATGTAGTCCAGGGAGGTACGTCTCAGGTCGTTCACACCGGCATGGGCAATGACTGAGTCATACTTGTACTTGCTGTGGAGTGACCTGAGTGCTTGTGTTATGTGGCGGATTCTAGCGCCCGACAGGCAGCTTACTGTGATCTTTTCCTTATTCAGTCTGGTGAGTGGGACGTCAGTGTGTCTGACTATGGAGTCACCTATAACAAGTGTGTCTGGCATTGTGTTTGGCCTTAAGGGCTGTGACTGTTTAGCACACTGACTTTGAGAACTATGTGTTGCATGTCTTATGTCTTGAGGTGGCAGTTGCTTGGGTGTCTGCTTTGGAGGCCTCTGTAGTTTTGGTAGATTTTTGATCAGTGCCTCCGAGTATGTCTTTGTGTGTTTATGTGTTTGTTTTGCAGTTGTGATGGTTCTATGTGAAACTGGGTTTGTGGTGTGTGTGGTTTCCTTCTCCTCCTGTCTGGTCTTGCCAGTCCTGAGTTGAGAGAGCTCAGCCTCCAGTTTGGCTATATAGTTGCATCTCTCACATGTATTTGTGTTTTGTGGGAGAAGGAGTGGGTTGTCTGTGTACATGAGGCAACTGTAACATTGCCTCAAGATGCCCAGATTCACCAGCTGAACAGGAGAGGACGCTAGCAACTGACCCTTCGACATGCTAGAAAAAGTGAAAAAGTTTGCTGTGTAACTGAGTCAGAAGGGACCTATAGGGAAATGGGTACTCAAGGGGATTCTAGGCTAATGTAGTACTTTGTTTAGTATATAAGTACTTTACCTATATAAAAATGCTTTAGGAGCAAGTGTTGTGCTTTTGAGATAGAGAATAGACTGTTTAGATTGCAAGTAGAGAAGTTCTAAGAGAAAAATTGAAGAGCAGACTTTACGGAGCCAGAAATAGTTTAACCTTGTTTAACCGGCGCTGCCCGATGGTGCTCTATGGGCAACTCCGCGCTAAATCACGCAAAAGCACGCTAAAGTGGGCTTCAAAACAGTTCAAAATCTGACTGAGTCCAAAGAAGCTGATATCATCACACACATCTCTGTAGGTTGCCGATGCATGGTGACATCAGCCATAAATTTAAAGTAGTAACACAAAAAAAAATAAAAATAAGCAAAAAAATTAGGAATTAAAGGGGCCACTCGGATATTCTTGACACCCCATTATTTTGCCCTCTAAACTGGTAAATACTGAGGAATTCAGTATTGTTGAGAGATATAAACAGTACCTGTTGTTGAAAGACTTGAGTGCATGTGTGATGTGGTGTGTCCTCGCACCTGACAGACAGCTAACCATGACCTTTTCCTTATCCAGTCTGGTGAGAGGGATATCAGTGTGTCTCAAGATGGAATCACCTATGACTAATATGTCTGATTTTGTGTTTTGCCTTAGGTGTTTAACCGTGGAGATACCGGTGAGTGAGCTATTATGTGTAATGTGTTCTGCAGCAGAAGTATTATGTGTAGCATGCTTTTGTTTGTGTTTTTCAGGTCTCTGGTATTTAGATATGTTTCTGGTAATGATCCCTGCATATGTAGGTATCTGTGATGTGGGTTTGGGTGGAGTAGGAGGTAAGGTGTGCATGCTGGCAACCTGCTCGTTGTCATATATGCTGACTGGTGTGTAAGAGAGCATGGATTCAAGGTTCTTAATAGAGCTGGATCTCTCACACATTGTGTTTGTGTGGAATAGGTGTAGAGGGTTAGGGATGCTGTCCATAACTCTTCAACAGACACTGCTAATGCCATTAGCAATGTTGCTTATGTATATTTCACAACAGGCTATGGTTAGGCAGTGGCCTAACAGATGCTTAAATGGCAGATGTTATTACCTTTATGGTGTCATTCTGAGGTAAACCAGTACCTGACAGTGTGGAATAACATGTTGTATTGAGTACACTGCTTTCCCAGGCATATGGCACTTTCCTGAACCATAATCCTGTTATTAAGCATGGTTGCAATAGCAGACTTACAAATGTGACAGTGTACAACTTCATCAAAGTAACAGTCATGCTGCTATACCATTGAGGTTCACAGCCTCAAACACACTATCTGTAGGCACTCTTTGCAGTGAAGATGTGAAGGCATATGCATTCACAGAAAACCTGTTCAACTTTGCCGTAAGTACTTTGGCCTTGCAAGGGTAGAATGTCTGTCAAAAAAACAGAGGGGAAATGTATGTTGTGTGAAATAATGTGGGACTGCAGTTCGGTATTCTGGTAACCAAAATGTACAATATGACATACCTAGGACATATTGGAGGGACAGGAACATCTCCCAAAGGTGGCCACTCCTCTGCAATAGGTCTCACATCCATGTCACGCAGATCACCTCCATTACGCTGATGAAGGTCATGCTGCAAGAATTGCTGTGAAACTATTATCTGACATAGATCACTGCTGCTGTGGACCTTGCTAGACCAACCTTGGACATCTATGTCACTTGACATTTGACATTATATTGTGATACAGCAGCTATGCTCCTAATCACCATCATGTCAGTACCCTAGTCATATTCTAGGAACCTCCAAACCCAAGGCATAATGTATGCAAACCTGAACCAATTGGTCTGTTTGCTATTCAGGACATTCACCTTGAAAATGCTACAACAAGCCTACAGGCCCTTGCATCATCTGGGACAAGTGTGTGGATCAACCAATAGGCTGTGACCTGCTTCTTATCTTGGGAGTGGTGCTAATGTTTTGCTTCTGGTAACAGGAAAAGTAAAGGAGCATTGCATCCCAACAGAGTGTGGCCATGGTGAGACCAGCAGTAGTAGTAGCCAGGCAGCAGCCATTCATGTGAGTCCCCTCTTTTCAGCGTTCTTCACAAGGTAATTCTTTGTTTTCAGTAAGCACTGCTTGATTTGTGTCTAACTTCAGAATAACTGCCTAAATACTCCATCCTTAACTTTTCAGGGTGTACTTATCAGTTTCTTCTCCAGTGTTTGTCATTGCTCTGTACAGACTCAGACACCTTGCGTGACATTTTTCCTGGGAAAGATGATGGAACTTACTCAAATAGCGAGTTGCTCAAAGGACAACTAGCCTGCAGTGACGAGCACTGCCCTCATAGTTGCAAAATAGATACTCATGACATCGATTGATATTCTCAATACAACTGTTTAATCGTGACATTCAATGATATTCTCAATACAACTGTTTAATCAATAAAAAAGGGTCTGTTCTCATGGATATGACCTTTCCCATTGTGACTGTTACCATCTTGGTGGATATGTGCAGCCTGAGACAATGTAGAAATTGCCTCATGTTTACTGACAACAAGTCAAACAAACTTATATGGTATGTGATAGATGTATTTACACAATGTCACTGTAGGCAAAACTCTCATACGACAGTACTCCTAATGTTAATAAGGTAGTCAGTAGTACACACACCACACCCATCACACACAATTCAAAGCAGACGTATGCTGATGCACTGAAATGTAACCTTCATAAACCAAAAAAAACTCATAAACAAAGTGCAGATAACAAATACCCTCAGCAGCCCCAAACACACTCTGTAAAAATAACACACATATGCACACATACTGCTACATCTCTTGGAGACTCAACCTATAACGCCATAAGGCAAGCCAGCACACAATCTAACATTCTAGTCATTGCAGACACCATTGAGAGACACACTGATGTCTCTCTCACCAAGCTGAGTAAGGAGAAAGGCACGTTCAATTGCTTATCAGGGGCTAGGATCTGCCACATTATGCATGGA
Organism: Protopterus annectens; assembly: GCF_019279795.1. Lineage (NCBI taxonomy): Eukaryota > Metazoa > Chordata > Ceratodontiformes > Protopteridae > Protopterus > Protopterus annectens. The sequence continues at coordinate 204,834,784 of NC_056730.1, forward strand.
CTCATGTCATTGGACCACAAGTAACACAAACACAGCATGTCACAGATGCAACTATATCAGCAGCCTGGAATGCATCCTCTTTTGCACACCGGTCAGTACATATGACAATGAGCAGGTTGTCACCTTGCACACCTCACTTCCCACTTCACCCATACCCATATCACACATACCTACATATGTGGAGGTCCTCACCAGAAACATACATAATCACCAGCGACCTCCCAGACACAAACATAAGCATCCTACACATAATACACCCACTGCAGAACACAACACACATAATAGTTCTTGCACTAGTGTCTCACCTGTCAGGCTGTTAAGGCAAACACATAACATATTAGTCATAGGCGATTCCATTATGAGACACACGGATGTCCCTCTCACCAGGCTGGATAAGGAGAAGGTCATGGACAGCTGTCTTTCAGGTGCCAGGATCTGCCATATCACACATGCACACATTTACCCCCAAAACAGGTACTGTTGTAACTCTGTCATATTCCATGTTATTGTGAATGACTTGAGATGTACCTCTCTGGGCTATATGAATAGAGACATGACTGAACACTCGGACTATGTGTCTCAGGCAAGTATGTCCCTAGCCATAAGCATCATTTTATCTTCACATAGGATGACTCCTCAATGCAAACAGAAAATGATTATCCTCAATAATTACCTTAGTTTCTGGTATCATTCCAAGGGATAAAGTATCTGTCAGCCTGGGATTTTGGCTAATGGTCAAGGCTCTTGCCACCCCCATAGTGCAAACATGAAACCCCATATCAAAAAAAAATAAATAAAACCCTCAAGGTTATGCTGCTAAACAGTAGGTGTCTTAACATGAAACTGCACTCACTGGAAGCAGTCTTCACCTTGGAAGACTTACACACTTGTGCAGTCACAGAGACCTGGTTCATAGCTGTAGACAGCACCTCAACCATATCAGGCTACACCTCCTTCCACAAGTTCAGACCACAAACTAAAGGTGTGAAAACTAAAGGAGGCAGTGTATCGATATTCATTACAGATAAAGACACCTCCAGATTGGTTAAATAGTAGGATTCTCTGGAGATACTTCAGGTGCAATTAACTGTTGGTAGGACACCTATTAAACTCATTACCAGCTACAGGACCTCGTCTGTGAATCAGGACACCCATTCTGCCTATTTAGATCTACTTGAGTCTATTAATTACATCTGCACACCCTGGCTTTGGTTGACTTTAGCTAACCATCCATTGACCGGTTAAATTATTTGTGCTTCCAGTTTAGGGCTCCCTCCCTCTTCCACTTAGACAGATTTTTTCCCCTCTTATTGTAAAGTCTGTTAATAGCAGTTTTCCACCAGGCAGGTTTTTCTCTTCCTTGTTGAGCTTGTTTTCATCTTATCAGGTATGGCTAAGTCATTGCAGTTAAACAGCTGCTTGTATAAAGCATTGTTGTAGAACTCAGCATAGTCGCTAGTTCCATCTGAGGGGGGAGGTGAAGTACAGCTATTTATACCATCACATAAGAGGTGATAATGTGCTTTGGAGAAGCGTTTTAGCTTCTTTGCTGGGGGGGGGGCAGTGTGATAGTTACTTTGAATGAGACTGATTTGTTGTCAGATATCACTAGATACGACCTCACAGTAGTGGTGCTGGAGTGCCCCCCCCCCCATATTGGTAAGCACCAGATCCAGGACATTGGCACACCTTGTGGGGGTGTCAACCAGCAGATCCAGTGCATTGGAGATAATGAAGTCAAGAAACCTTTGGGAAAGTGAGTTACAGCACAAATAATTTAGCCGGTCAATGGATGGTTAGCTAAAGTCAACCAAAGTCTCAGTGTGGGATTCAATGACAGCTCCTAATTTGCAATCATCGGCAAATTTAGTCAGCCAGGGACCACTGACAGTGGCATTAACTTCAGACAAGTAAATGCCTAAGAGAAGCACTCCAAGAAATGATTCATGAGGGAGTCCACTGGTGACTGGCCTGTTTGTAAAGGTGGCCTCCCCTATGCTAACTTCATGGGTTCTGTCTGTGAGCCACTTGGCTATCCACTGGCTGACACACTGGCTGACATACTAGTTTGTAGCAAACCTCTTGAGCTTGTCAACAATGCCTGATGGAGGTATAGTGTTACATGCATTCTCAGGCCATGCTAGGCAGTGTGAACCATTTTTCCCTCATCCATTGCTGTGGTTACCTTGTCAAATAGGTTAATCAGTTTGGGTAGGCATGATCTGCCTTTAACTAAACCAAACTGGGTTTGATCCACTGTCTGGAGGTGTACTACATCTGTATTGATCATTTCCATGGTAATTCTTTTCATGGTTTTACATATCAGACTCGTGAGACTTCTGAGACTGTAGTCTCCCACAGGAGGGGCTGACACAGACATACAACTAGTGTCAGAGGCATGGAGTAACACTAAATGCCAAGAAATGCACAATACTATGCTTTTGGAAGTCATTCACCCCTGGTAACTATCATATTGACAGTACACCTCTGACAGTTAACCTAGTAGTCAGAGACTTAGGGACACACATAGATAGTCATCTAGCCTTTGACTGTGACTGTCACATGTCTACAGTATGGGGAAATTATTCTACGTTGTGCAACTTATTAACAAAGATATGACATATAAGTCCAAGGAAATCATTGTTCCACACTATTCAGCATTCATCAGACATATCCTTGAGTGCAATGCCACCTTTGGTATGTACCGAACCAGGGATATCTGACAACTGGAACATCCACAGAGGTTCCTCACTAAACCAATACAGGGAATACATAAAATGTTCTATGCAGACAGTGTCAAGCCCATATCCCTATTCTGCATCCTACAGCCTTTGGAGTGGAGATGTATGCCTGCCATACAGGGCATCATCAGACCCCACTGTGGACCTCCTGCATAGCCACAAAACAACTACCACCAGAATTAGCTATTCTATAGATCTACACCTTGCCTGTGGTATAAATAGGATGTGATGGAAAGACAAGTATGTATCCCAGAGACAACGCCCTATATGAAACAGGCTCCCCATCCATGTGAAACAGAGTTCCACCCTAAGGCAAGTCAAGTGCAAGTTACACAATTGGACTGGAAACAGGACAATCATCTCTGGTTTGGGACCTATGTCTCTAATGGACACAGAAACTGTAACTAGTTCATCTCCTAGGCCCCTGGTTATAAGTGATTCATCTTGCAAAACCCTGATTATACTTATCAAGGGTATCAGACCTTGCCAGAGATTTGGGTGTACATATGAAACCATGAATCTATACTGTATTACCTTTCAGACAACATTTTTCCCTTCCTGTTCTGACATTCAAACATGTGCTCTGATGTTGATGGGTTGATTGTAGATGAGTACCCATAGGTGTGTCCAACACAGTCCGGAACGTGAAAAGTAAACATTTTCATGAGACACATTACATTGTGTGACTCCACAACCCTTAAACAGCATCCATTATAATGTACACAAATTATGCTATACACATTATAAATGGCAAAAAAAATAAATATCTGTAAATGACCAGTACAAGTAGCATGTCTACAGCAACAATGGATGAAACAAATTCATATTAATGTAGATAATCTTGCTGTGCATCAGACATATAGCTTTATTTCCCTGCTTAAATGAGAAAGATGATAAGGATGTGGCACTGTTATCATCACTTTCACAGGGTATTGTGTGGGGGTGCAGGAGGGCCACACTAACCCAAATAGGTTGGCAATCATGTGTGTGTGAGTCAGGAAGGGGAGCAGGCAAGATAGACCATCGGAATGTTGCATGTGTGTGTCTGTAGGTACCCTCAGTGTGACAGTGGTGTGTGAGTCTCTGCATGAACACAGCCAAGCTTAGTGCTAGCCCTACATGTCTGTATGTTGGAGAGCTGTGAGCCATGCATGGTAGAGCTGACAGTTCATCATCTCCACCACCTAATATGAGAACTGTCTCTGCCAGGAGTTGCACTGGAACCTCCCTGCCCAAGGTCAGATGCTGTGTTACTACCTGAGGATGACTGATGTCTGCTAGGAATGTGTCCACCATGGGAGCACTCAGGACCACAAGGCCATGGCCTGCTACATCTTGGTATGGACAGCACACTTCCCTATGGAGTGCTGGATGTACTGCTACTGTGGAAGCATGATTGTGCATGAGCACATTGACTCTCAGCAGATGTAGTTGCTGACCTACGCTCATGAGACCAACGCTCAACTCCAATTAGACATTACATCACAGATGACATTTGTTGTAAGAGAGAGATAGGGTGTGGTCTTTCTCAGACCTACCTCTTTCCACTGTGTCAGTCAACCATTCCAGGGTATCAGCAACATGGTTGAGGTAGTCACAGATGTCAGACTGTGCTGCATCCATAACCCTGAACATTCATTAGGAGTTCCTTTCTGAACATGCTTGTGCCTCCATGATGCCCCTAAACATATGCCGAGTGACACATGATGAGACACCTGTGACAGGTGGTGGAGAGATAGCAGGCCTCCAATGAGCACCCCTATCAACCCACCTGTGTGGAACCTCACCAACTGTTTGGCTATGGTCAGTGTTAAAAGTCACTGAAACCACAGTAGCCATACTTCCTGCCTGGCAGTTGATCTTGGGTGACAAACGCATCCCCTCCACCTCCACTCCCAGTGAGGGGCACACCCCCAGCCTGTGTAGCGGAACTACATGATGGGTCAGTTAGGGCAGCAGTGGGTGTGCCACCAGGCTGTAGCCCAGATATGTTGGGCTCTAGTGCTTCTGCCGGGGATGCCTAGGTAGGTGGATCGCCAAGAACCAGCCTACCTTGTTGCTCTGTGGTAAATAAAATATAAACATAAAGGAAAAATAAACAAAACCCAAACAAATGTAATTAATAACATAAAATAAAACAATAATGAGCAATGGAAACAAACTGAAAATAATATAATGAGGAATAGAACAATATATAGTGTAAATGAAAGTTTTTTTAATGGCAAAGCAAAATAAATTTCACATAAGGCCAACATAGGAGGTAATAACAGATAATATGATAATATCAAATGATAATAGTAAATATATTGATTAAATAAATAAAAGAAGAGAAGAGTGGGGTGAGAGAAAAAAAGAAGAACTTTAGTAACTTCAGAGATAATATAACTAAACATACTACAACTACACTACATAGTTTTAAAAATGTTAGATTTCACTTGTGAGACAACTGACTGCTATGCTGTTTATTATTTGAAATACTAACCTGTTCCTTACCCACACAGTATAGTAAAGATCATATTGCATCTGCAATCATTCAGTGTTGTTGATATTGTATATATTATGTTCCACATACATACCTCTCAACCTCTTAGCATGGGACATTATGGGCCAAGCCATACATAATGATGTTACAAAGGCACAATGACAGGGAACATTCTTACATAATGTGCTCTTACAATTGTAGCAAGGTGCTTTGATAATATATTTGCCATTAAATTGTATTTCAATTTATGTTGTATATCTGTAAATCAGAGGACTGACATTTTCTTTCTGACATTAATGCTCAGCAATTTGGCAGAGGCTGGTCAGTAAAACAACATAATATGCCAAACAGACTAGACATATGGGGCAATATTCAGTATGTTCTGCAAAAATTGTGGTAGTTGAGAGGTATGTTTGTGTACACTGATTAAAGTGGACAGCTGGACAGTTATGGCATAGGTCTATAGGTATGCACTTCATATACAAGCATGGTTATGTTTTATTTATGACATGGTAAAACAGTATTAAAAACTACACCATTTTTCGGTTGGCTGGTGTGAGATTAGAACCAAAATGCAGTGACTACAGGAATAATTAACATTTTGAAAAAATAAATGATCACAGCACCTTCTCATGTTATATTTTCTTGATTCCTGGTGTTTCAAGTCTTGCATTTGCACTCATGGATAGCTGTCTAGGACTTCTGTTAACTTACATGTTTACCCTAGTAATACATTGACTGCAGTCTACAGCATATTTCAGAAAATGAGCAGACCAAACAATTGACTCAACTGGAGTATTCCACAACATTTATTGATGACATGTTAAAACAGTATTGAATAGTGCACAATTTCTCAGATGGCTGGTGTCAGATTAGGACCCACAAGTAGTGACTACAGGAATACTGAACATGTTGTTTGAAAAAATAAATGCACCATCTCATTTTACACTTTACTGATTCATGTTGTTTCAGATCTTGCTCTTAAACACATGAATAGCTGTCTAGGACTTCTGCTAGCTTACACATTTAGCCAATTCATTTATTGAGTGCAATCTACAGCATAGTTCAGACAATGAGCAGACCACAACATTGACTCTTAATCTGGGTAAATCACAACATTATCTAATGGTTGGAGGCTATGCTATACAGTATTGCATGCTTACTTGCTTTAACTTGTTTTACCAGTTCAGATATGCACTGACACATTAATGAAAGCCTATAATGTCCCAGATATTTCATACATGGCTGTTAAGACTGCAATATCTGCATTTACTTTATTTTATTAAGTTAGGCATTAAGTTATTACTTTATTGATTTTCTTACATACCACATGCTTGCCTCATCCTGGCCAAATGCCTTGCATGGGACTGGACATTTCAAGCCCTCTCTTCAGCATCTGTGGTAAGAGATGGAAACCATTATGCATACCAGTTTGGCACATATTCAGCTTTTATATTTATAAATTACTAGTAAACATACTCACATTTCTCTGGGATACTTCCATCCTGTGCTTCTTGTACGAAGGTATCCAAGGTTCCCCTCTTCCTTGGATACAAGTCATCAAAATGGTGATGACACTGCTCACCAGTGCAGGGAATACCAGTTGTACTGGTATGGTCTCTGACTAAACTATCCCAGGCCTCATACTTACACTGTGAGCCCTGATAGTCACCCTACAGCAGCCAGGGTCTATAGCAGTCTACCAGGAGTCCAGTGAAAACCCTGGACTCCTGCACACTCCACCACCATGCTGTAAAGCACACACCTTCCCCATGACAGCAGCCATAACCACAGTCAAGGTCAGGCTCCAAGGAATAATGTGTAATTCCTGCCTATTGCTCTTTAAAAAGACTGCATTCCCACCATTATACTTTATACTGTAACTTTCAAAAACACGCTGCATCACTTAGTATCGCCCAAACTCACACAACCGATGTTTAAGCAAAGCTTAGCAACATGTAAACAAGAAAAGACCGTTGACCATGTTTAAGCGATGCTTAGTATTGCGCACCTTTTCTAAATGTAACAACTATTGAATTTAAAGTTAACCAATGTTTCAGTCACCAGACACAGTTTCACAACAGTATATATAAGAGGTACTACTGCCCAGTACTCAAAACTAGGACCTATTACACTGTAGGACATAACTCAACCTATCTAGCCACTGGGATAATGAAGGGAACTCTTATATCTTTAGATATACTGCAAAGGTGCTTGTAAGCATAGCACAGTGCCTCTGAGCAAGTTTGTGTGTTGATATGTACTGCAGAACTACACCAATTAAATGTATCTGGTTCCTATTTTTAGCTATCTAGTGTATGTCTAATGCATAAGTACACAGCACTCAGCATAGCTTAATAACATGGTGCATCGCGCAAACAAGCACATAAAACTAAAAAAAAAAACAAAAAAACAAATAGAAACTGAACGCACCCAGTTTCTATTTTTAGATGTCTGGCACATGTCTGATGTATGGTTGCACAGAGCTAAGCATAGCTAAATAACAAGGTGCATCAGGCAAACAAGCACATAGAAATAAAAAGAATATTGAAATTTAACGCATCTGATTTCTATTTTTAGATGTCTGGCACATGTCTGATGTATTGCTGCACAGAGCTAAGCATAGCTAAATAATGAGGCACATCGCCCAAACAAGCACATAAAGGTAACAATAAAAGTAAAATAAATCCGACTTAGTAAAACAAAATATCATGTAGACCTTTCAGTCAAGGTTAATGGGCCAAAAGGTATGTGGGTGGGCCATCAGAATTAGATGGATTCAATATCCATGTTGTTCTGACCTCCCTTAGGCACGCACCACAATTAATATGCATGGTATGCTGCTGAGGGAGAATCTTGGCCATGTACACAGATACATTCCATGTAGGCTCTACATGGAACCTACACAAACTTTATTGAATCCTGGGGGTAGTTTAAATGTATTTCTCTGGATGCAAAATGTAGTCTAAATGCTTTGTTACCAAGCTTCCAACTTTCCAGCAGTCCCAAGACTGTGATAGCTGACTACCTGGATGATATAAAATACCAGGAGGACTGGGTTAATTACTACAAACTCTAGTTATAACTAGCTACAACAAATTCAGAAAAAAAACACATAGATCCAGCTCAGAAACCAAAAAGCAATGCGGACTATAAAAATGCTTTAAATTAATACCTTTTAACTTCAGATAAAGGCCAAGCAACACACAAAATTGATTTAAATGGTAAAATAAGTGCAATTATAAATGTAGTTTAAATGTGCTTTTCTGGATACAAATCATGCTTTGTTGTCAAGCCTTCAACTGTCCAGTTGTCCCAAGACTGAGATGTCTAACTGCTTGTGTGATGCAGGAGGGGTTAATTATCACAGGGTCTAGTTACCAATACATACAAGAAAATCAGAAAAACACCTAGGGCCAGCAAAGAAATCAAAAGCAATGCAGACTATAAAACATGCCTTAAATTAATCGCTTTAATTTCAGATAAAGAATAAACAGCACACAAACTGATTTAAATAGTAATATTAGTGCAATTATAAATGTGCTTGAAACATACTTTTTCTGGATGAAGAATATAGTCTAAATGCTTTGTTCTCAACCTTTTAATTTTCCAGCAGTCTCAAGACATGGTTGACTGCTTGTGTAAGGTAAAATTCCAGGAGCAGTGTTGGGATAACTATCATAGGCTCTAGTTATGACTAGCTATAACAAATTCAGAAAAAATACCCAGGCCCAGTACAGAAACCAAAAAGCAATGCAGACTATAACATTGCTATAAATAAATAGTTTTAACTTCAGGTAAGGAGCAGATAGCGCACACACTGGATTTAAATGGTAAGATAAGTCCAATTATCAAAGTAGTTTAAATGTATTTCTCTGGATGCAATGTAGTCAAAATACTTTATCAAGCTTTCCCAAGAAGGAGTATAAATCACAAAGAAAACTGAGTACAGCAGAAGTAAGAACAAAACTCCAGATTTAATTCCAAGAATGTGCACCTAAAACATACGGATGAGCGCTTTCACCATTACAGCTTCTTCAGATCCTTGTATAGAAATCACAATAGACCTCCCCTTTATACTATATTTAACCTACGGAACTACAGCGTTTACTTGCTGAGCAGTGTATTTTATTATTTTTTATTCATTCAGTACATTTTTTCTGCTTGCCGGCAAGAGTAAGACTTTTTTCTTGAATAATGGCGGATCTTGAATTGGATTATGTCCCGAGAAGTGAAGACCGAGGGACTGGAGCATTGCAGGCACGTTTTCAACAGTATTTAAAAGAAACTGTCAGTGCCTCTTTGTTTTTTGAGTCTATGCCTATTTCCAATGATGTCATGACGCCGACTTTGAACTCGGAAAGGTTAAATGCTATATTGGATAGCATAGAGAAGGATTTTATGAGACTTAAACGATTACAAACATAGCGGATACATTTCCAGTTTTGCCTCGAACAACATATTATTCCACGAGGTTTAAGGGTTCTTAATATGCCAAATCAAGGCAAGGAACATCCAGACTTACTTGTGAAATGGCAACGTCTCAACATTGAGGTGAATCGCAAGTATTTGCAACTACTAATTGACTTTTTCCTCCCTGAGGAGGTTAGGTTAACAGACAGTATAAAGAGCAAACAGCAGGAGCTCTTTAGTATTTTTTCGGGCAAGGTGGTTGCACCATTGTTTGAGAACCTGCTAGATTGTGTGCTAGCATATGAAAGAAAACTTTTACAGCAGAAGAGACACAAAGCTACCAGGGATATCAATGACTTCAAATTGGGCAATGTATTTTTATGGCCCAGAATAGGGCAGGATTCCTCTACAACGCTTCAGATGCAGAGGGATCCATCCACCCCCATGCCCCCTAGGAAAGTCAAGGGGTCTACATGCTCCAATCTTATCAATGATGTCACAAGTAACAGTGTAACAAATGGCATAAATGTGGGTGATGAATTGAATGGACATAACAACATCATTCCTCTGGAGATGGACTCTGCCCCAATTTGTACTGGGGGTGTCACCACCAGTAATGATGCATGTACTCTGGAAGAGATACCACCCGTCGTTGAGACTACCATAGACAATTGCAAGGATTCTGTGGATGTCATTCACATTGTACATCCCAGTACATGCACCAGAAAGAACTTATATCCTGAAGTACAGGTGGTTAAGAATAGACCTGTTTCTACAAATGAAAGATCAGAGCCTGTTGTTAAACCCAAGAAAACTACTACTTTTACTGAGTTTAGTAATCTTTCAAGTTTGGATTTATCTTTTCCTCTGCCAGTGCGCATGGAGAAAGGTCCTCGCAGACCTTGCTCCATGAGCAGGGGCAGACAGAAAAGGGAACTATCAGGGGATTTCATGCCCCACCAGACTTTAAAGAGAATGTGGAACAACAAGCGCTAATTTATAATTTGTCCCACATTACTCTAACAGATGATGATACTAGTTTACTAAATAAAGGTTTGAATTTTATTCCTAAAAGTCAGAGTAAATTAATTGATACAACTGTGGACTTAAAACTTTTTTGTAGGAATGTAATGCTTAGATTTATTTATAATAATTCTGAGAAAGAACCAGCACAGAACAGGAAGTTTGCTTTTAAGAATTTAAGTGACTTTGTACCAATTCACCACCCACTAGTTGAGGCATTCCTTAAGTTAACAGAGGAGGAATTGTATAGTTACTATAATACTCAATTGGGATCCTATAAACAGAAGGGATGGGACAACCTGAGTTTTCAGGAACGTCAATGTCTGAGGAAATTGCAGAATGACCCTACTATTATAATTAGACCGGCTGATAAAGGTGGGAAAGTTGTAGTTTTGAACATGTCATTTTATATAGAGGCCATGTTTTCCATGTTACAGGATAGGTTCTATTAACCTATTTCCATGGAACAGGTTCATTCTGTAGTTAGATATATTCATAACATACTTTATGACATTTGTAGAAGTAATTTAATAAATAAGGAGCTATATGGATACCTTATGATTTTTACACCTACTATACCGTTTATACAAGGTCTCCCTAAGGTACACAAAAATATGGAAAACCCACCCATGAGACCCATAGTCTCTGGCCGTAGTTGGGTAACTGAACATCTTTCAGTTTTTGTGGAGAAACATCTGAGATGTGTATTGAATGACAATGTTACAGTCTTAATGGACTCTAAACAATTTTTGATTGATCTGTATGAATGTATTGGGCACCAGGGTAGAATCTCTGATTGTATTTTTGTGACTTTTGATATTCAATCTCTATTTACTGTAATACCCAATGATATAGGACTTGATTATGTGTTGAATTATCTGAAAGCACATAGTACTTACACTGCAGTATTGATAGACCTTATAGTTCATTTTCTAGAACTAGTCTTGGAGAACAATTTATTTGTGTTCCAAGACCAGATCTATAAACAGCGTGATGGCGTAGCTATGGGCACTCCATGTGCAAATAGCTACGCCAACATGTTCCTTGCACATTGGGAGGAACATGGGGCAGGATTCACGAAGCCTCTGTGTAAGAGTTATAAATCATACACGGAGGCTGCAGTTAAACGGAGTGATGTCAGCATGCTCTGCATATTAATGAAAGCATGCTGAATCACACTTAAGGCCAACACGGTCCATGTAAGACAGTAGGGGGCGTGTCCGTAGGCTGAGCCCTGTAAGCGGACACGCCCCCAGAAGAGGAAAAGTACCCAAAGTAAACACCCATGACAGAGTCCACGGAAATGTGAATAAACAGAACACAACACATGCCCCCACAGACTATGAACAGAAAACATATAAATAAACATGTTTTATATATTTTTTTAAATTGTAAAAAGGTTTAACAGTGAGTGCGCTCGTTTGCGCGGGCGTGCCCGTAGCGCAGCTACAGTTAGCAGTCAGTGGGAAAGCATATAAGAACTAAATATGCAAAATAAGCAAAGAAGCAATAGTGTAGCAGTAGAGATGTTGGCTGAAGAGCAGGCAGTCATGGTTCGAGACCCCACAACACCAATTTTTTTTTTTTGCAAAATAAGCAGGAAACAAGTCCCTGACAAATATGTACACATAAAACCACAATTTATGTAAAATGTAATGAAATAGCACATTTATATTGAAGACATGTGAGATAACAAAAGAATAAAAAAGGCCAGATGTGCTCATAGCTGAGATACAGTATAACAGAGTGAGTGCATCTGCCCGTAGATGAGCAGTGGTTTAACTGGTGCAAAATGAGTGCTCGTAGCTAAGCAGTGGTCTAACACGCTAAATCTATGTGCCCCTAACTGAGCTGAGCATAATATGCATGCCGATAGCCAAATGAGGCTTAAACCAGCGTACCCCGTTTGCGCGGAGCTGCGCACCACGCAAACAAGCTAACCGACGGGCAACGTTGAGCAAGCCGTATCAAAACTGCCTTTACACAGACACACCTCTCAGCATGTCTAGACAGTCATGAAAAATAAAAAGCAGTGGCCAGGTTCGAACCCAGGATACTATACACCATAGTCAAGGTACAGAACCACTAAGCCATGACAGCAGTACCTAGACATGCAATAATAGCTAATATATAGGAATGAATACAAACTATAGCATGACAATGCAGGTTTACTGAAGTTGATACAATTCCAAAATGGCCAATCACAGATATGTGTGGGAAAAACAGACTCTATAAGCCCCATAGGCGGGAATACACAACATAAACGATTGTAGAACTGACCTGCAGGCAGAATGACAGGAGAAGGAGAGGGTAGTTGCATCCGAGCACAGAGGTGGGGTGTTGAGGAGTCCAGGTACATGGTCTGGCTCCTAGTCCATAATCATGAGGCCCAACTCATGCAGGGCCAGGTCCTCTGGGGAGCATACAGGGCTGAGGCGTGGGACCGGTTGTCTCATGATCTCACCAGTGCCACAGGGATTCCAAGGACTGGTGAGCAGGTCCATCACCACCATGCAGACCTGAAGAGATGCAAGCAGGACCAACTGAACCTTTGGATCCAGGAGGCCCGGCAAACACCCAACGCCCCACTACTGAGTAAGTAACATTTAATTATGTATGTAAGACATTATACTAGCTGATATTATGGAGATGTGTATTCCAATATTACTTCATTTATATTACAGCTGCAGGTGTCCGTTCTGCGAACCGCAGAGCCTATGGCGATAGGCTGGTGCGGTTGCACCACCAGGCAGGTCAGTAATCCACTACCAGTAACCGTAAAGAAATATAAAAGTATGACAGTCAGCAAAAGAGTGCAGTGTAGTCAGTAAGGAATACAATCTGCAAGTAACAGTGTGAAAGTGTCTGCAAGTCATGCTTGATTACAAAAGTGTATTTCAGCCTGTAAGTTAAACCGAACAATGAAACTGTCTGACATATATTCTGAAATAAAAATGCCCTACCTGTAAGAAAATAGTACACAACCTGCAGCAGGCTGAGAAGTATAGCTGCAGAAGATGATGAAATCACATGTATGAAATATATCTCTGTGGAAATAGTGAAACATGACAGAAGTGAGACTGCTGGAAAGGATTGTAATAACTACAGGTAAAACATGTCAATAAAGCTTAGAAGTAAGTACCATCCTGAATAGTAAAATGAAATTAAGTGAGAGAGTGTGAGAAAGTGTCATGAATCCAGCAATACAGTAGTAATAACCCGTGAATAAAGTATACTGCAGTCAAGACAGAATGAAATGCATGTGAGATTCAAAACCAAACAGCGAAATCTATTCAGAGTGTTGCTGCATGTGGAATGTGTATCCCAAAATCTGGATATGTTGCTCTCAGTCTGAAATATGCAGATAGGATGATTGTCTGATATACCAAACATCCACACTTGTCTACAGCTATATAAAGCAAATGTAGCAAGATGATGTAGCTGAACAAAGCTAGATATGAATGTGTATGAAGAACACTAAAATGTATATTGATGTTGCAGTAACAGCCCTATCACCAAGTTGAAATAGTTATCATATAGGAAACTGTCACTTCCAAAAGTTTCCGTGGAATTCCTGGCAGAATGGTTGTAATAAATACTTGTAGTTACAGCGACCAATAACACTTGTGATAGAATGCAAGTATAAATTGCAATTAACAACTCTAAAAACGTTCGTACTGATAAAAACTAGTTTATTTGAACACGTTAGCGCTTTCACCTATTGGCTTCTTCAGACGTACAAAAAACACTACAAATCCATCATTTAAATAGTCTTCCTGTAAATCCAATTGGATTAGCCAGAAAATACATTTAAAGGTATACTAACACTTAACATGAAAACTTACAATCCATCAGTATGGAAATGCAAAGCTGATTATATACATAAACAATACACTTATGCCTGGAGTAATATATATAAAAAACAAAAACTATCAAGCAATCTATATATATAAAATTAGGTGTTGAAATATTAAAAAATATTGATCTATTTCATTTAAAAGAAATAATGCACACATCGACTGCAAGTCTTGATTAAAAATACTAAGATATACATATCACATACCAAATAAATAAATAAAAACATACCTTCATAAATGTGTGCACATATCTATAAGAATCTATCTACATATATAATATACGTCTGGATATATAGGGACAAAAATATATACAAATATAGTCACTGTATGTTGGATGTCAGTACAATAAATGACATCAACACATAAAATCCACTAACTGTCTCACTAGTAAATCACTAACAACACTTAGGTTTCTTAGGTTTCCTACACCTCTTCTTCCTCAGTACGGGTCTAATGTTCACTCTCTCATTCAGACCAGGTAATTTATCAGATTTACATCTGATAATCCATTTCATTTCACATTCTAATGTGTCATTAATCAGGTCCCCCCCTCTAGGGTTCTCATGCACTTCTTGCATAACAAAAAACATAAATGTGTGCGACGAACCAGTACTTTTAACATGTTTGGCTAATGCATTGGTTTCTGTCCCCATTCTAATGTGATATAGATGTTCCCTAACTCGTTCACGCAATGCTCTATTGGTTTTTCCTATATAATATGAGCTGCATGCTGAACATCTCGCTAAATATATCACATTCTTACTTGTACAGTTTGTACCTGTATTAAACTTGTACACATAATTACTAACAGGATGTATGAATGTAGTGCTGGTATCAATAGCATGGCATTGATTACATTTGCCACAAGGGAGAGTATTAGATCCACTGTCCCCATTTCTCAACTCTTTCTTCAACAAGGTTTTATAACACAGCATGTTCCTTAAATTGGGTTTGTTTTTATAAACAACCTTAGGTTCAAATCCCACTAACTCGATAATGCGTTCATCTAATCTCAGTACATCCCAGTGTCTAACTAATGAATCTCTGATATATACAGAGTCTCTAGTATAAAACAGGGGGGCTCTCACAACAGCTGTTACTGGCATATTATTGTGAATCTCATTATAATGTTGTTCAGAGAAATATGGTTTGGCCACCGTATTCTAAGTGGATGGACATAGTTCAACGCATGTGTAAATACACCATCACTATAACCTCTGTCATGAAACATATTTCTGAGTCGGGCTATCTCGTCATTATACCCTTCAATACTTGGATTCAATCTAGACGCTCTCATTAATTGGCTCTTCAAAATATTGTCAAACACATACTTGGGGTGCATACTCTGCCTGTGTAATAAGGTATTCCTGTAACATGATTTCCTATGGATGGATGTGTTGATCAATCCAGAGGGTAGTCTTATAATATTAACATCCAAAAAGGAAATAGAATCAGGCGAATAACTAACTGTAAAATCTAAAAAAACAGTTGAGTTATTAATCTCATCAACAAACAATAACAACTGACTGATGTCCCCAAGCCATATAAAAAAGAGGTAATCTACAAACCTCTTATAACATCTGACATGTTCCTTGAATCCATTTGTGGTGAAAAGGAAATCCATCTCCCACTGTGCCATTACAATATTGGCGTAGCTATTGGCACACGGAGTGCCCATAGCTACGCCATCTTTCTGCAAGAACAACTCCTCCCCAAACATAAATACATTATTTGTAAGAATGGTTTCCATAAACAGACATATGACATCCACTATATTCTCAGTATAGGAGGACTGCATACTCAAAAACTTCTGCATATATACTATCCCTATATCATTAGGTATCTTAGTGAAAAGACTCACTACATCTAGAGTTACTAGAACATATTCACATGACTCACCTACTAATTTCAATTCTTCATACAGTTCTAACAGAAACTGCTTGCTATCTTTGAGAATATGCGGAACTCTATTCACAAGGGGCCTAGTGTAATACTCAACATATATAGACAGAGGTTCAGTCAACCGGCCTTGGCCTGCAACTATGGGTCTCATAGGCGGCCTCTCTAAAGACTTGTGCACCTTCGGCAGACCTTGAATTATTGGTATCATGGGATTAAAAACTTTCAAATAGTTATACAAACTTGATGATATAATCTCTGATGACAATAATTCATCCAGCATATTATATACCCCCACCATCAACTCAGTAACTCTAACCATAGTAATACGTAGATAAAACAATTCATCATGTAAAAATTCAGTCATGATATTCATGTACCCCTCAACATCCATGACCACTATCGGGCCACCTTTATCCGCTGGTCTTATGACAATAGAATTATCCATCTTCAGTGTGTTAAGGGCCTGTCTTTGCTGATAATTCAAATTATATCTACATTTCGGTCTATTAGGATTTTCAAAATATGTATATATGTCTTCTTCTACTAACTTAGAGAAGACATCTAAGAGTGGATGTAATTGTGGTACATATGTACTATTTATTCTAAACCCGGTATCAGCCTCTCCTGACTCACTCGTACCATATTCCAATTTCAGTTGGATATTTCTTACATAGGTCTTTATATCTATTATAGAATCTACCAAGTTGCTATTACTGGTTGGAATAAAATTCAAACCTCTAGCAAGAACTTGTTCTTCATGGTATGTAAGGATTCTGTTAGATATATTTACAACTAGCGTACTCCTGCCCGTTCCCACATTTTCTTTATGGTTGGGCCTTGCTGTTCCCAATCCGTTGGGCCTTGCTGTTCCCAATCCGTACCCTTTCTCTTCTGTCGACCTCTGCTCTTGGATCTCTCCCTCCCCACAGAATGTGACTGTGCTATGGGGAAAGGGGTACAGACTGCTTGAGTAGCAGAGGTATTACTCATAGAGCCTTCAGATAAGAAATTCGGAGGTACAACATTATTATGTGTTTTTCTCCTCACCACGACATCTGCATAAACATGCTGTCCTACATTCTTGTTGCTAAACGCATTTTTATTTGGCTCTACTGCCTCACCACTATCTCTCACTGCATTCACAAGACTGTCAGATATAGCATCATTAACAACAGGTAAATTACATTCAATAGTTCTAGAAACATTGTCAGTCGTATTGTCAGAAGTCACAATACAACCATTGCGACTACTATTCGTATTTATGAGATTAGAATCAACATCCACATTCTCAATTCTATTACTGTGTCTAGCAGGTCCTACCTGATCTACAGTTCTAGGCCACATAAAAACATTATTATTTTTAAAGTCTTTAGAGTCTCTAAATATTTTAGACTTTTTTTGTTCTATCAACCGTCTCTCAAATAGAGATACATTATCAAGAACTCTGTCCAATCTTGTATTTATAACACCATAGTCATATTTGCTTTTTATGTTATCATAAAGTTCGTTAACTGACCTCCTCAAGTCATCTTCCTCTGACTGATGGTGTTGAATCAATAGCCGCATATAATTAAAACTCAACTCCAAGTTGAGTTGCTGCCATTTGTAAAGTAATTCAGGGAAAGTATTACCAGAGGTGGGCATTTCAGCACCCGCAGCCCACGCGGGACAATCTTTTTAGCCAAGCATACTTCGAAATGCTGGCGTTGCAACTGCAGTCTCTTAAGCTTAATAAAGTCCATTTCGAGTTGGTTTAATTCTTCCGTACAGCACACAGTATCCGTTATCTCAGCTCCTTCTTCCGAACAGTCCAAATTGGGTTCATACTGCATCAAGACGTTGTCATCTCCTACGATACACTTCGCAAACCTCTCACCCTTCCGATTGGCCAGTTCCAGCGTGGTCGGAACATACGGCAGCTCCACATTGCTATCAAGTTTGTCTGCCATTCTCCTGGGCCGGTGCGCAAATAATAACTTGACGTATAACACACAAAGAAGTGCACCAAGCCAACGGAGCACGGAACCCACGAAATAAAATAGATTAATCACAACAGCCACTTCCAAAAGTTTCCGTGGAATTCCTGGCAGAATGGTTGTAATAAATACTTGTAGTTACAGCAACCAATAACACTTGTGATAGAATGCAAGTATAAATTGCAATCCAGACGTATATTATATATGTAGATAGATTCTTATAGATATGTGCACACATTTATGAAGGTATGTTTTTATTTATTTATTTGGTATGTGATATGTATATCTTAGTATTTTTAATCAAGACTTGCAGTCGATGTGTGCATTATTTCTTTTAAATGAAATAGATCAATATTTTTTAATATTTCAACACCTAATTTTATATATATAGATTGCTTGATAGTTTTTGTTTTTTATATATATTACTCCAGGCATAAGTGTATTGTTTATGTATATAATCAGCTTTGCATTTCCATACTGATGGATTGTAAGTTTTCATGTTAAGTGTTAGTATACCTTTAAATGTATTTTCTGGCTAATCCAATTGGATTTACAGGAAGACTATTTAAATGATGGATTTGTAGTGTTTTTTGTACGTCTGAAGAAGCCAATAGGTGAAAGCGCTAACGTGTTCAAATAAACTAGTTTTTATCAGTACGAACGTTTTTAGAGTTGTTAATTGCAATTTATACTTGCATTCTATCACAAGTGTTATTGGTCGCTGTAACTACAAGTATTTATTACAACCATTCTGCCAGGAATTCCACGGAAACTTTTGGAAGTGGCTGTTGTGATTAATCTATTTTATTTCGTGGGTTCCGTGCTCCGTTGGCTTGGTGCACTTCTTTGTGTGTTATATAGGAAACTGTAGTTAGAACAGTAGTGTGTATATAACTGTAGCTATTAGAAATGTACAGCATATGTATTGTTATTCGAAGGTGTTAATATTACTTTGTTTACCCCACCCTATTCTCACATATAACCCATTCCACATGAAAATGGTATGTGCAATCACAATTAATACCCCTGGATGTTTGTCCTGTTGGGTCATATATATCTGCATGTCTGTTGATGCATCTGCCCTGTTCATACATCCGCACCTGATGGCCTGTTGCCATCAATTAACCCTGCATGTTGTTGGACTGTGTATTTCTGTACAAATTATGCATGTGTTATGCACGCTGTTCAATGGTGTGAATATCTGGGTGTTTGGTTAATGGGAATACTAATGCATGCTGTTACAACTAATTGTGAATGGTATTATATGTCACTAACCCAAACTGTCATGACATAATGCAAAACATAGGACGACAGGGAAGGCGGGTTCCAGCGGACCCACCTCTCCCACCTCAGCTGGCGAGTGCACCTGGCACTAGTGCCGAGTCCGGACCCTCCTCCGGTGGCCCTGTGCCACCTGTGGGTGGAAGCGCTGCAGGGGATGGGGCTCGCCCCCCCTCTGCAAGTGTGGCTGGAGGAGAACCACCACTCACCCTCCGTAGCGTCCGGATTGTGGTGCGTAGGGAGATTCGGGACTCTGTTCTTGAGCCTTTATGCCAGCTCAAGGCATGGGTGGTGCAACTAACGGGCATGCCTGTTACCCCGCCTACATACAGCCCCCAGCACAGCCCCATCCTGGGCAGTGAAGGAACAGTGGCAACTGCCTATGGGTGGGGATATCAGTTCCACTGTTGCCATCTGTGGGCTCATGGGCTCTGGATATCCAAACCTCCGTCTCCGTCAATTGTGTAACCCCCCCACACGTGTCATACACCGCCCCTGTATGCGTCTTGTTTGTCTTGTCTGTTTACCTACCCAACCTACCTCCCCAGCTGTACCGACTTCCTTCACCTGACATACCACTCTCACCTGAAAAAAAAAAAAAAGGCACTCTGTACCCACAAAAAATTACGCCTCATACATAGCTGCCCATTCCGCACACATGTCTGCTGGACATGGAACCTATCAATTACAATTGGCTGTACAACAAGTATTATTGTTGTCCTGACACCTCTCTCAGGGGTGGAAGGTTTCAAATGTCACACCAAATTACATACATATGCACAGCTGTTGCTGATGAAGAGATGGGCAGCTATGGGCCTTACCTACATCCCTCCTGCACATCCCAAGCTTGTTTCCCAACTGTCTTACCCTCTTCGTGACCCCGTTTTCACCACTTTCCTGTCTCCCCATTTTCTTTTCTTTCAAAGAAAATAGCGCGGGTGTGCGCCAGAGTAAGCACCGTTAAGCAGTTGTAAGCAGTTGTAAGTGGGTGTGCGCAGAGCTGAACACCAGTGCGCATGTGTGAGCTCCGCGCAAACCAGTGCTAACCCGGTTACAACTGCTTAAAAGTGCCTTAGTCACTTTGATTGACAGGTCCTGTACTCAGTTCAAAAGAAAAATAAAATCCCACTGTCAGTCCCAAACCCAGGGCCTTGGAAACACTAGTCTGTACGACCTACCACGAAGCCATGACTCCTATACAAAAACATTGTGATAAAATAAATATAACATGTAATAGTAGGGATGAATGTAAAGGGAATATAGGATGTGTAGTACACAAACCATGTCATTTAAAATTACTGTCAAAACTACTGGATTTCCATAATAGTAGTGTGTGAACAGAAACAGCCATGCTAGTTGACATCTTGTAGATAATAAGGTCAGTTAAAGTACATAGATATATGTATGCATATGTACATATATATATATATAAATATATATCAATATATAGTTGTAGGAGTCAATGTGCATACACACTTGCTACAGGGAACATGAGAGAGGAATGGAGAATTGTGAATATACAACACAGCCTGAAGCATGAGAGAGATACTAACCTTTACACTCACAGAACACTGTCCACAGCATACCAGCATGGTCCCCGCCCTCACAATCTGAAAGGGCAACGCCTATCCCACATACCCTTTCATAGCACTGACCTGAAATCACAGTGAGAACTGCAATCAGTACACAACTGGCTGTATGTAATTAGCAAATGCTGGCTTACAGTTGGTGCAGAGGCCATCACATGGACCTATGCAGATACCTACAAAAGCATCCAGTGCTAACACTCCCCACATGCAATACATTCATTGCATTGTCTGTAAGCAGACAGAGGGAGAGCGAGAAGTGAGAGAGAGAGAGAGAGAGAGAGAGAGAGAGAGCAAAAAATAAATAAAAAAGCAGACACTGTGACTCTGTCACCCAAAGCTGTCATCAGTGACAGTAGCAGCAGCAAGCAGAAGCTGTGGTAACGCAACCAGCTGTGACAAACAGAGGTAATGCAAAGTAGCAGGTTAATAGTGTGCATACTGTGAACCCTCCAAATGTGTCATAGGTCTGTATCCATAGGTATGTCCATGTGATATGTTGTGTGTACGTAGTTCCACCAAAAGGGGATGACCATACATCACATGTCAATCAGTCATAGGCCATGATCCTGGCAGCATTTGTCTCTACGTTGGCCCAGCAATGGCTGTAGTGACTGCTTTGAAAGGTCAGCCAGGTTCAAAAGGCAGGATCAGCCCATCCCAAAGGCACACTGGCTGGGAACAAGTGTCTGCAGGTACCCGATGTCACTGCATATGCATCCCATACTGCATAATTCCATAGCTTAGCAGACCAGGCCCATTATGCATATGATGTGGCAATCCCCAGGGTCAGTCGAGGTGCCCCCTTAGTGGTGTGGGACCACTGTTGCTCTATGCCACTGTCCAGGTACATATCCTGCAGTACGGCCAAGATAAACTATCAGTGTTATATGCGGTGGTATGTCCTCTCGGAGTGCCAGTAGCACACATCCAGGGGTACCACGAGGTCACAGTGCTGCTGTGTGTTCTCCTCCGCTGAGGGCAGCCCTCACCTGGACATGTGAGATGATAGGGAGGTTACATCCAGCTGGGATAAATATTTTAAAGGTGGGGGAGAAGGAGGGGGGATACGTGCACCGAACATGTCTGCAAGATTGTTGCCAATATCTGTGTGTTTGGTGAATGTTAAGTAGGTGTGGATTAACACAGAGCATATCTGAGGCATGTGGTCCATATGTGTAACATAACTGAAGAAGGCCTTGTGGTCATCCATAGTGTTTGTGTCCATTTCCCTCCCAGAGTAGGCCGTGGCTGTTGTTATGACGGACTGTAGCGTAGTACCAGTGCTGACCACAGATGCCTTCCCTTGATGTGAATGTGCTCTGTCCTGCAGTAGCCTCCTGCTATTGTTATACAATCTGCCTCTGTCTGGGGTCCACCGGACAGGATGCCTAACCTTTGTGCATAGGGTCTGGGTTAGACATGTGTGTGCAAGTTCCATGTAATCCGTGGCATGTCCGGGGTAAGCATTTTCAAAGGGGTCAGCAGTGTGGCTTGTGGCTTCCACTGGCCCAGTGTGCTGCATGGATACCATCTCAGTCCCAGCAAGTGAATAACTGTCTAATCACATACATATCAAAGTAGTCTACTGTGCTGGTGGTGGTGGTGGGATATGTATATCCAGGCCGAGTAATGTCTGCCCACATCACAGTAGTGGATGGTGTCCCACATACAGGACCTTGGGATGAACCCCCAGAGTGAGGTTGTGCATTCCACCTGTCAGTGTGTGCTGACCGATGGGGCATGCTACTATGTTGTGTGAAATGTGGCAGGTATTGTTGCACAGGTGTTGGCTGAGCACTGATATCTGGCCATGTACCTGTGTATCCACCACGACACACACACATGCAACATATGGGAGTAGTAGTATATCACTACACATGAGTATCATGTATAGTATGTGTGCCATATATTGCTGACATGGTCTGCTGATATCCTGTCTGTGTTCTCTTCCAGGGAGATGGTGTGACAGCGTAACCCCACCTACTCTGTGGTGGAAGATGAGGAGATCCACCAGAGCCTGGTGCGGGAGTATGACATCCTGTTTTCCCGCACCAGTCAGAATCAGCAGGAGAGGGCCGCACTGTGGCAAGACCTTGTCCGTAGGGTAAATGATATTGGCACGCATAACAGGACATATGAGCAGGTACAACATCACTGCAGTGATTTAATCCGAAGTGTCCGGCAGCGTGCATCAGATATCCACAGGCAACAGGTCACCACAGGAGGTGGGGTGGCCACACACCCCCCCCTCACCAGACTGGAGGGGCTACTCCTAAGTGTTGTGGCTCCAGCCCCGGAAGACCAACAGCAGTACACCTGCATTATGATGGAGGCTGGTTCCACACAGCAGCACGACATGGAGCGTGCAGGTAATATGCCATATGTACACCTGACTGTTCTGTACACTGTATCATATGCAATATCAATGGCACAGTTGTGCCCACTGACATTAATCTCATCATTTCTGCAGGTCCCTCCAGGGTTAAAGGAAGACAGGCCATCCATGCTGGTGAGTGTGTTTAACATAACCTATAATAGTTCTGATAATGCTAGTAACAGTAGTGTAACTCAGTAGTGCTCTGTGTGTATACTGCGGGGTGTGCATGTGTGCATGTGTGCAGGTGTGCCTGTGCCCATGTGTGCATGTGTGCATGTGTGCAGGTGTGCCTGTGTCCACGTGTGCATCTGTGCATGTGTGCCTGTGTCCACGTGTGCATGTGTGCATGTGTGCATGTGTGCCTGTGTCCACGTGTGCATGTGTGCATGTGTGCATGTGTGCCTGTGTGCCTGTGTGCATGTGTGCATGTGTGCCTGTGTGCATGTGTCCATGTGTGCATGTGTGTATGAGTGTATAAGTGCATCACTGGTAACAATGTCTGGAGACTGTAAACTGTGTTTCCTGTCTTCATCCCACAGGTTCTGGGACTGCTCTGGTGACCTGCAGCAGGGAACCTGAATCCTGTGCCATGGCTACTGGTAATGATGATATTTGTGTAATGGTACAGGAAGGTGTGTCAGGGTCTGCCATTGGTCAGCCAATTGACAGTACACAGCTGTCAACCCCATCATTGCACACAGTCATCCTGCCAGTACATCCTTTGTCACCATTGTCCCTAGGTGATGGACAGGATACAGTGGGCATAGACCAGGGTAATGTAGTACCTGTGGCACATGCATCCCTACACAGCAGCCATGGGCAGGGTCCTCCGATGGTACCACACAGACAGTTGCCCATGGGTTCTCGCGGGAGCATCCATGGGCGTACTGCCTCTGGCCAACGTGCCCAAAGAGGTCTGTCAACCTCAGCTATGTTTTGGACTGTCATGCAGGCACAGTCACGTATAGAAAGGTACACCAGACAGGGTCTGAGGGAGCTCAGAGCATGTCGCACAGCCATGACAGACAGTATGCGTGACATTGCGGATGCTATCCATAACTTCACCGATGTCATAGACAGACGTTGTGGGGACATATTACAGCAGTTCCACAACCAGATGTCCATGAGCCAGGGCAATGGTGGGCGTTTGCAGCATCGACAAGGCTGTATGCCAGCAGCAGCAGCAGCAGCTGGCAGTCGGCGCGGATGACAACAGGCTCGTGCACGCCCCCATAGTGCCAGCAGCAGCCCCAGCAATGCTGGGTCTGTGCTGTCATCGGAATGCCCCAGGAGACCACGTGCACGTGGCTCTGGACAGTCCCAACAGGGATTTGTGTCCAGTCAACACACACCCGCTTCTGATGACAGTACCCAGTCTGGCTTTGTACTGGATACGGTCCGTAGCACCCCTGCCAGGCACAGATACCGTGTCCGTGCACACAGACACTGATCTGTATGGCCTGCCAGGTGCAGTCTGTGGCTGTCCACAAACCCCTGTATATGGCAGCCATGAGGTGGAATTGTGTGCTTGCATACTAACATGCGAAATGTTAACACCTAGGGCAACCACATACACGCACACACTGCACCAACACTGCCCCACCCTGTACTGCTGCCCCTCACCAACACACATACACACACATGTCAATTGGTGGTATCAGTGGCTGACTCAGGCATACCTAATCCACACCCTGTGCATATGATGACACTGTGTCACATCCTGCAATCTCCAACATCATTGCGGGAACAGGTAAACACATTGCTGATGCACAGGGTGGCTACATAGAAGTGTATTAGTAGTATCATGTTGGTAACAATACAGTGTGCTGCTATGACTGTGTGTTTATCCCAGCATGCCTGCTGCAGTAACTGTATGAATGTCCTGAATTGTTATCTGCACCCATAGTACATACCAAAGTATAACAGCTGCACATAATTGCATGCCAGTGGTAAGGTTGTCAACAGATAGCCGCACACATGGGTAGCACAGGGGGAATGCTAACACAAGTAGTGATATGCAATGGTGGACATGTACAGTAATGGTGTCAAGTTGCCCACAACGACTATGCCATGTGGATGTTCGCGCATGTAGATATGTGTGCAGTGCCAATGTAATCCAAATCACAAATAAGTATGACATAATATCGGTTCTACCATGGGCATCTGTGCTGCGTATTCCTGGGTACATGTTGATAGTGCCTACATATTTGCATTGTTACTTTCTGTTATTGTTACCCCTTCTTTGTCGTATAATGCACTACTTCCAGCCCTGTTTACTGTAGCCTTGTTTGCATGCATGTTCGCTTGGGGTTCCCTGGAACACAGCTTACACCTGCAATGCAGAGTTACAGTGCTTCTGTAGACTTCTAGTGACATCTGCATAGCGTACGATACGTATGTCAACTTTACGCATGACAGAACGTCACTGTCTGTCCTGTACGCATGTATGTTGCCTGTGACACATTGCATACGTCTTACCTGGCATTTACCCACGTGTGCAGTCATATATGTCAGTGCTATGAAACTGTAGCGGTACACCCACACATACACACCTTCAGTATGTTGTTCCCCATTGGCCCTATGTGTTGGTACTTACCATGGCAATCACACTACTAGGGTAGCATGTGCAAAGGTAACCTGTGAATCGCCTCTATGGTCCAGTTGTGGTTTATCTGAGTCATGTGTCATTGTCACAGCTGCCACATGTATGCACTCAGCCATCACCCTTGGCCAGGAACGTACAACACATGTGTGGGATGCCACCACACAGCCAATCTGGGGACTGGTCTCTCTGAACCCAGTAATGCCATACTCTGTCAGGTGGCATATCATATATACTACGTCCAGGACAAATGTCAACCTCAATTCCTGCTGCTACTATTGATAATACCCCTGAAGATGTTCCTGATAGTTTTGACCAGTTCTTTACTGAGACATTTCAGGCCCTAGCTAGCCATCTACCTCCAAGCTCCCCTGGTCCTGAAAGTAGCACCCCTAGAAAACTACTTGCATCCAGCTGCCAACCAGTCACCACTTCACTTCTCCGTACCTTGCTTGTAACAGTGAAACCCACTACACTTTCTGCTGATCAACTCCCTGCCGAGTACCTATCAAAACCAGATGATGCTATTGCTTACCCTGTCTCAAAGGTAATCAAAGGAACCATGTTAGAATCTAACTTTCCCACCATCTGGAAAATGTCATATGTAATCGCACTTCACACAGGAGGCAGCTCTACTGAAGTCTCCAATTATAGGCCAATAGCTATACTCTCTCCACTTGCAAAGATTATGGAAACTTTCGTCATAGACAAGTCATGCACCACCTAATCCAAACTCGCATTATGGCAGACACTCAGCATGGCTTACGTCCTCATCACAGCACTACATCAGGCCTCCTAGCCTTCACTAACACCATAAGCCATACTTGCAACAATAATTATATATCTGCAGCCCTCTTTTTGGATATTTCAAAGGCATACGATATGGTTGATCACCAACTTGTACTCCACACCCTGCAAAGACTGTCTAGATACTGGAGCCTTCCAATGGTTTCAATCCTACCTGCATGGTCGACAGCAGGCTGGCCTCTGGCAGAACAAACTCTCTAACCTTCTACCTAACACCCTCAGAGTACCACAAGGCTCTATACTAGGGCCCTTGCTGTCCTCCATCTTCATTAACGACCGTTATACTATCATGCCAAAAGTCAGCTGTATCCAATATGCTGAATACTCTACTCTGATCTGCTCAACAACATCTCCAGTAGAGTTATGGTCAGCTACCCAGACCACCTTTAATACAATAGCAAACTGGCTTTCTGAACATCGTCTGATCCTAAATCCCAATCAAAATAAACTGCTGTTATTTCACCAACACATAGGTCTACCACTTTCACCGTTACAATAACATCAACTGATGGCACAATAATCTCCCCTGACCCATCTCCGAAACTATTAGGTGTCATCATAGACAATAATCTCAAATGTGACATACATGTTAACCAGATTATCAGAGCCATCAATAGAAAACTAGGGTCACTTTACAGAATTAAAGCCTTCCTAGCCCCTCCAGATAAAGGTGCCATAGCTCGCTCACACCTTGTTTCAACCCTTCTGTATGCATCCCCTCTACTCTCGAATATGAACAAGACTGTCCTTAACAAACACTCAATTTGCTACAACCACATTGACAGGTTTGCCACTGGGCTGCCTTTTAGGACACATCATTGCATCAATCTAAATCAGCTTGGTTGGCTTGCAATACCCAGCCTAATACAGTATTACCAACTGATTATGGCCTATAAAATCCTCTATAATCCAGACAATACTCCTGCACTTCAAATATTATCACCCCCTATAACAATCCTAGACCGCTTCGATCCTCTAACAAAGTACTACTTCAGACTAGCAAGTTTAATAACACAGCCGGTGATTCTCTCTTTGCAAACCCTGTAAGTAGATCCTGGAACTCACTTCCAGCTGATATTACCCTACTGTCCACCTTAGGTCAATTTAACAGTAGACTCAAACAACATTTATCACTTAACTGGCTATGTCAATGTATCAAGCCTGGCTAACTCGAATGTGTAACTTCTGTGAACCACTTTACTGTGTAATTTTAATTTAATCCTGACTTGTGCTCAGGTCTAACATTAACCTGTGGAACATGTTTAACTTGCTTACTTATGTAATCTCTGTAAATAATCTGTTTGTAATATGTAATGCTAATATTATGTAATGCAGTATCTGCTACCCTCATAGCTTGTCTCCACGGGCCTCCCCTGGAAATGGACATGCATCCAGTTGGGCTATCCCAGTCAACAAATGTAGGATAAATAAATAAATCAATACAATATATTACAGTGACAACAATACCAGTCAGACATTGACACACACTGACAGCATGCTGAACACACTGGGGCATACGTGGGGACTCAGACTAGCAGCCTGCCTGGGCATCACACACCTCCGCACCTGGCACACAGGCATATGTTCCATCGGAACAGAGCACATGCCAACATGGCACACACATCCCCTGTGCCACACACTCACAGCCTGTAGGGCTACACAACACACCTGCTACAGACGTGTCAGGTACCTGTCTTATGTGCTGCACTGGGGTCCCGCTCAACAGGCTGTATCTGGTGAAGGTCACAGTGATATGACTCAGGGGCACTATGGTCCACCACAGCACACATGCATACAGGTCAGTCAGAGGCATGGACAGATATGACTCACTCATTGACCATGCCAGTGTGGCTGCCTGAGACATACCTCCCTGGACTACATGATAGGGAACATAGAATGCATCTCTCAGCATGTGGCACAGGCCAGTATGTGCCTGAAGTTGGTTGCCAACATACCCTCACCAGGTATTCTACCACTATATGTGGGAAGGGTGTTGTATGTCTACATTATGCTCAATCTCCAATGTCATTCATAGGGTATCCACTGGCTGTCAACGTGTGCTTACATGCTAGGGAAGCCACAATGATGTGCATGGGCCATCTTGCACGTGACACCCATGGCCCGATGTATAATGGCAAAGCTCCTCAGTACACACATACTGCCTTATGCTGCAGGTCATGGTTTACATAGCAACCTCCATGGGTATCACACAGGTTAGGACACTAACAGTGCTGCTACACAACAATAGCAGTGTACACTGGAAGATGCATGCACCAGACACTGCCCTCAGCACGGTGAACTGCAATGTCTGTGCAGTACCAGATTCATGATCCATGGCTCACAGGTGTTACCCATCACTGACAGGTTATGCCCCATACCATGCCTGTCGTCCCCTACACATGTAACACACATGGATAGGGGGGGTGGTATCCCAAGGTAACACAGATACACACACCTCCAGGTTGTTGGCACAGCACAAACCATCAGGACCTACTCATGTGCATCTGACAGTGTGTCAGACTGCCATCTGGTTCATAGCCTGGCACACACAACCCTCACATACACAGGAAGATCACCTATCCTCCATAACAACACCGGCAATATGACAGTCTCATGAACTGCAATTATAAGGCCGTACTGCATCCAGCCAAACATTGTGTGTGAGCATTACTGTAGCTACAGCACACTAGTTGAAGAGTTCACAGCATGTGGTCAGTGAATTGCAGTGGAGTGATATGTTACCACTACCACAACAGGTGGGAACATGCAGCACCTGTACATCAACTACATGTACACTATATGCCCCAGACCAGATGTGTATCCCCTGCTGTAGGTCTTTCACCATAGACACCCACACTGTATAGGGACATACCACGTGCGGACCCTGCACAGTAATACACAGTCATATTGGTATACATTGCAAATACCATTTATCCACATGAAGCATGTGTCAGACATGGTAACTACTGCAGGTCACAGGTATTTATGTGTATGTGTCACACACATACATCATGTGTGCAATGCCATTGCCGGTTTAGGCAATGGCATGCATTGTTATGTACAAACACCCACACAAGGTCATACTGTGTGACACAACCACACGTGACAGTTGTGGGTTACCAAAACATACCTATCTGTACTCTGACAATGGTAATAGACACAGTAGCAGAGCACACTATTGGCATTACTAGCCAACTAGCCCTGTTTGGCTGTGCTGATAGTGTGGTGACATCCCCTGTGTTTACTGGGGGAGTATGCAACATCTGGTGTATTGTAGTATTTGCCAAAAGGATCTGTTCTCTCACACTTGCATTTACACACACCCTACTATCCCCACACACATGCACACTTGCCATTTGCAGGATTCATTCCCCTACCTAAGTCATGACACGTGAGAGAGACACATTAGCAAAGTGCACTATTTGGTTTACTAGATAGTTCCTCTTCTCTGGCTATACTTATAGGGTGCTGACAACATCAGTATTTTGAAAGGATAATGTGCATCAGGTAGTGTGATCTCCTGATTGTCAGGACTAACATGTCTTTCATATGGAAATGCACACACACGAACTCCCCACATGCAAACACACACACATGCCATTTACAGGTTTCAAACTCCTACTGAACTACATTACGATACTCAGGAGAAACGCATTAGCAGAGTGCACTGTTCACATTACTGGGAGGCTTCCTTTCTCCTGCTGTACTTATAGGGTGCTGACGTCATCTGTGTTTAGAAAGGGGAGTGTGCATCCTGTAGTGTGTTCTCCCAGTTGCCAAAAGGGGGATTTCCCTCACACAAATTTGCACACACACAACAACCCCCCTCATCCAAACACACACTTGCAGGATTCAAACCACTACCTAATTATGTTATGACACTCGAGATGGACGCATTAGCAGAGCGTGCTATTCGCATTACTGGGAGGCTTCCCTT
The DNA here is from genome assembly GCF_019279795.1 of Protopterus annectens. Classification (NCBI taxonomy): domain Eukaryota; kingdom Metazoa; phylum Chordata; order Ceratodontiformes; family Protopteridae; genus Protopterus; species Protopterus annectens. The sequence goes on from NC_056730.1 coordinate 204,865,771, forward strand.
CTCCTGCTGTACTTATAGGGTGCTGACATCATATGTGTATAGAAAGGGGAGTGTGCTTCCTGTAGTGTGTTCTCCCAGTTGCCAAAAGGGACATTTCCCTCATACATATTTGCACACACACAATAACCCCCCTCATCCAAACACACACACTTGCAGGATTCAAACCACTACCTAACTATGTTATGACACTCGAGACAGATGCATTAGCAGAGCGCGCTATTCACATTAGTGGGAGGCTTCCCTTCTCCTGCTGTACTTATAGGGTGCTGACATCATCTGTGTTAAGAAAGGGGAGTCTGCATCCTGTAGTGTGTTCTCCCAGTTGCCAAAAGGGACATTTCCCTCACACATATTTGCACACACACAGTAACCCCCCTCATCCAAACACACACACTGGCAGGATTCAAACCACTACCTAACTATGTTATGACACTCGAGACAGGCGCATTAGCAGAGCGTGCTATTCGCATTACTGGGATGTTTCCCTTCTCCTGCTGTACTTATAGGGTGCTGACATCATCAGTGTTTAGAAAAGGGAATGTGCATCCTGTAGTGTGTTTTCCCAGTTGCCAAAAGGGACATTTCCCTCTCAAAGCCTTTCACACACAAAAACCCCACTCACCCACACACACACACACTGAGCATTTGCAGAATTCGAACCCCTACCTAACTATATTATGACACTTGAGGGAGACGCATTAGCAGAGCGCCCTATCCAAATTACTGGGCATCTGTTCTGCACCTGTAGTATTTCTAGGGTGCTGACATCTTTATTTCCACAGAGGTATGTAGATGTAGTACTACCTGTCAGGTGGAGGATAGCATATATATGCATTTGCAGCCACCTACGTCAGGGTCAGATATGCACATCGCACTGGCAGGTTATGTTCTATACCATGCTTTGGGACCACAGGACCTGTAACACACAACACAACCAGTCCAGAACACCACACCCACATCCAGGACACACACTTAGCTTCCCTGGGAACAGTGCCAGGATATGCAGGTATTCACATACACCATTCCAGTTGTTAACATCAGGTACAGGCATATTGTGTGTGAGAACTACTCAGGCCTCTACCACTTTACCCTACCACCACTACAATTTGTGGGTCCATGTGCTATGGCAGAACCACACACCACAGCCACATGGGTGAATACATATTGCACCTGTCCATCTGCACTCACTGTTCCACACCAGAGGTAGACCACCATTGTTGATATCTGACCATGACCACCTTTCCCTGGACATCCATATCTCATCTCCACCCCCAGGCAAGGTTGTCACTGCACACAAACTGTGTTTAGCACAAGCAGACTCTACACTTGTATAGACTGGGGTGGATGACTTCAGAGGACCCATGCTGGAGGACTATACTGGCCACTCAGAATAATCCTTGACACTTGCATCCTATGAGCATGTGTACAGTTTGCATTGGTCATGCTATCCCACATATAGCCATGACTGCTCCACAACAAGACACCTGTCAGCTGTACACCGGCCATATATGCGCCGTTCAACAGACAGAGTGACCTAATATATTGCAGAGCTGTAGCCCACAGAGGGAGGACATCTGTGGATGGTCACAGCACTGCACTTCATTCACACATACTCATTACAACGCAGTGTTGACAGTGGAATCGTCCAGAGAATGCAGATAGGGCTCCCCTCAGTCTGTTATTGACGGACACCTACTGTCAGAGATCCTCGGCAACCCTTTCACAGCACACACCGACAACATGGCTGTGGCTTAGCACATTCAATCCCTGAGACCTCCATGGTGCCCCTGCTTGACAGAGGCACAACTCACTAGCCTCACATGTTGCCTTCTGTGACCTACTTTACAGTGGCACGGTAGCCTACTATCCTGGGGATGCAGATGCTAAGCACACTCTGGCTGAGCTGCCATTCCCTGGGGCAAGAAGCCTAGTATTGACCTCTACACCCATATGTTCAATTGTCGGATGCACAATATTTGTTGTGCTGTTCTACTGTTTGCAGGTCTTTATTGCCATAGCATTCCCTGTTCCTATGACCGACTTGTGTATCTGTGGCAGATGTTTGCATATGACGGTGATCCACTATATCACTTATGTCTCTGTGGTCATTTACTGTGTGCACTGGGCTGATTGCTGTGTTGTGGTTGGTTCCTGGACTGACACGTACAAATACCAGATATGTGTGGCCAACTGCTACACAGAGATATGGCCTAAGTGTGTGAGCATGCCCAGTTCAGCCTTTCCATGGCATGTTGTCTGACTTATCCCACTTTTATCAAAGTGTGCGGGCATGCCCAGTATGAGCTTTCCATATGTTGCACTCTGAAGTCCAACACATATTTGGGTGTGTGTGACCTTCGACATTATCGCACGTTTATGATTGTGTGCTGGGTGTCATGTTGTGTACTAAGTGGTCAACTGCTTCGTGTCTGCCACAACAGGGATTTTACTGTGCCTGCAGGAATTGCATGGGATACTTTGCAGACAGTTCTCAACATACTTTCATAATGACCTAACACTGTAGTACCGTATAGTGTACTGGTTCGATACTTTCACTGTAGTGGACAGTATCCTGGGCTTTAGTCCTATCACTGCTTGACATCTTCATAGTGAGCACAACAGACTGTGTAGGGGCTAGTTGTGCACATATGACCATGTTGCAATATGTTCAGATATGGACTACCTACACCAGGCTCGTCCAACATTGCTAGTGTATTCCACAACATGGGTGGACATTGGCAAACACTAGCGATGTTCCGTAGGCTATTTCTGATGGTAGTCACAGGGTGTCTTTGTCCTTCGACACACATTGTAACTGGAGTTTGCCATTACATATGTCATGGTTGGTATACTGTGCCTCTGTCTACCTCTGACATAACAGTGATACCCAGGGTAGCCTACCATCTCTCATACACTCATCAGGATGCCTCTTGAGGGGTGTCGATATGTGGCACTCTGGCTGACCTGTACCAGGAGTTTACTGAAGTGTGGGGGTGCCTTCTGTGTTATGGATCATTCTGTACAGCTTGTCCTATGTATGTCAGTGCTGGGGTCAGGTCTCTCATGTGCATAGCTCACTGCCATTCAGATTGTACAAGGTGCAACATGTTCATTCATTCCAGGTTGGACATGGCTTCATACATCAGGCACAGCTTTCCTGTAGCTGGGAAGGATGGCGGTGTGTGGGGCTGCAGTTTGTTTACTCAGGCAACACATGGCATCTGTTCAGGCTCTTTGCTACCCCTGGTGGGGTACTGTTGTGGACTTTACAGTTGTTGGAGGTGTCTGCTGTGGTATATCCCACAGGGGCTATTGTAGTCAGTTGTGATGCTGATGGAGGATGGCTGCAGAGCCAGAGTGAGTTCCCCTTATCTACATCTGCCAGCCTTCATGTTTGGGTGGGTATATGGTACATGTTTCTGCGAACACTACAGACACATGTTTGTCCAGTGCAGGATATTTATCACCTTTTGTACCCAGGTCTCACATTACATGTTAGGTGCCTCATGGGTTAACACCTGTGTGGTAATTTGTGGGCACTTACTGTATATCCACGGTGGTTGTCTATACACAGTTCTGCGATTAGCTTGCTGACATGGCTATGGCTACAGTTGTCTGTTTGTAGGTGGCCCTTTTGTGGGTTGCTTGTGTCAGCTGGGTGTCGGATATGGTGGGCTGTTTGTACTCCTCGGCATACATGCTCAGTCACAGTCCTTCCATGTTGGCCTATACCTATGGGACATGTATACAGAACGGGGGTGGGGGGGGCAAGACCAGGCCTTGTGGGATGCCACTCATATCCGCTTTGTAGTCTGACATGGATGTGGCATGTCTGACCATGTCAGTTCTGTCCTTGGTCTGCTTTGCAACACCTCTACTGACATAGGGGTGTATATTTAAGCTAGTGAACATATCCACAATGAACACGTACGGTATTGTCTGGAAGCATGTGCACAGTCCAGCTACGCTGTGTGGACCACATAGCCCTCATCAATGACCTTAATGACAGCTTCAAATGGGTCAGACATGTTTAGGGGCCGGTTCTGCAGTTACAACAGCCACAGTGTGTAGGGTCCAGTATCAGTAGGTCCACATTAGCCTTCTGTCTGCGGTACATACTGATCCTTTTCATAGCTGTGCAGAACAAGCTTATCAGGATCCTGGGGTGGTAGTTTTGAGTATCCATTCAGGCAACACCTTTGTTGTGATGGACCAATGTTGTTGTACACTGCTCTTTGAGTACATATCTTGTGGTAAGGCTGACTTTGGCCAGTAGTGTGATTTTGCATTCCATTACTCTTGGGGTCCATGTTGGCCTCAGCACAGGGCACCATCACATACCTTCACTGCTGTGTGTTCTGCTTTGCAGATGATGGCTGTTACCTCAGCATCTGCAATGTCAGGGGACCATCTGCTGGGATAGGTATTTTGCACTCGGGGGGGGGGGTGTTTGCACTGCACCTGACAGGTTGTATGTTAGCAATATGTGTGTGTGTTTGGTATGTTGTTTGTAATATCTGTGTGATTCGGAGCATATCTGTGGATGCCCAACATGGTTCCTACCATCAGTTGGGTAAGCCTTGTGATTATCCTTAGTGTCCTGTACGTGTTGTATCCTCATAGGTTAATGGGTTCATAGTAGGCTAGACACCCTAGGCCATTAGTAAGCCTAGCTAGAGTGTGTGTGTGTCTTTCGCCACCCCTTGCTATGTTCAATTATGGCCATTTATGAGGTTCTTCACTGTGCCTCTGTCTGGTCGTGATACAGTGGGGACCCCCAGTATACATGTACGGTCATCCATCCACTTGGCAATATTCCTGTTGAGGGGGGTCAGTGAGGGGCTCTGCCTACCATGGATTTGGATCCAGTTTCTGGGTGTGGGGAGCCTATGGGTTATGTATCTGTCCCTACAGCACATCTTATTTCATTATGTGTTGAGGTTGACATCTGTGACTCTCACAGCTCCAATGGCTTTGATTTCCTGTGGTGTAGCATGTCCATTATTCCTGTGTTGGACATGGCCTGGTACAACAGACATACAATGCCTCTGTGTAGGCAGTGTGTGACTGCAGTCAGCTGGGGTGTCTACAGCCAGGCAGCATATGACATATATTTCACACCCTTTATCCTGTTGGTGGGGTAACTATGAGGGCTTCCAAACCGCTGCAGGTGTCACGTATGGTACATCCCATATGAGTCATTGTACTAGATTATGGGTCTGATAAGGGAATAGTACAGCGGCACAGTGACCTCTGTTGATGTTGGTGTGAATCCTTACATGATACGGTGTCCAGTATCAACAGTCTTCATAGCCACATTGGCATTGTGGCTGTCACATGACAGATTACTGTTGACCTGTGTCCCTAGGTCCCTGATGACTCCTTGCATACATAATGGTTTGACACCTATGTGGTACTTTGTGTACCTTGTCTGGTATTTGGTGGGACATCCATACTGTCCAGTGTCTTCAGATGTCTGGGTGGGGTTCTTGTGTGTGAGAGTGTGGTCTGTCGCATGCTACAGACTGTACAGAAGTTTTGACTACAGTTATGTGCACATGGGTCGTGTCCGCTGCTTTGTGCATTGTCAGTTACCTGGCTATATGGGTGTCTGTGCTGCATATGGCTACTCCCCCTCCTTTGATGTCGTGGTGCAGGTGTTGGGGCCATAACACATGGCATGTGGTGTAACCTAGTAGTGCTGGTGTGGTATCACTAGGCCTGCAGCAGGCTTCTGTCACTGGACAGGCATCAATGCTCTCCATAATGGGAAGTGCCTCAGGGGCATGCATATTGCAGTTTACACATCTGGCATTGGTCAGCATTACCCTTATGTTTCCTACCACTTATGTTTTCTAGGGTGGTGGGTAGTCTTTTTGGCCTTGCCTACATACAGCTCTATGGAGGCGGCAAAGGCCTTATCCAGTATCCAGATGCACACGGGTAACAGCTGACAGCCACCCCTGTAACAGCAGCATGGCTTGTCATGCTTGACATCTCAAGCAGACACACATTACACCCTCTTGGACTGACAGCTGTAACTGTGCCAGCTGTTAAACATGAGCATTCTGTGTTTGTACTGTGGCATCATTCTTGGTGAGGGTTGGATGCTGCACACAGCCAGTGTCATCCCGCCCTGGGGTACATACTCAGAGGGACCATCCATGTCTCATTTGATGTTGACCAGGGAGGTACATCTCAGGTAATTCACACCAGCATGGACATTGAGAGCATCATATTTCTGCTTGCTTTGGGGAGATCTGCGTACTTGTGTTAAGTGGCATTTTGTGGCTACCTACAAGCAGCTTACTCTACCCTTTCCCTTGTTCAGTCTGGTGAGTGGGACAGCTGTGTTTCTGCCTATACAGACACCTATTACGACTGTATCAGGCATGTTGTTTCTCCTTCTGGCCTGTGACTGTTTGGCACACCAGCTTTGCGTACTATTCGTTGCATGTGCTATGTTTGAAGGTTGTGGTTGTTTGTGATCTACTTTGGAGGCATCTGTTGGTGTGGTGTGCTTGTAATTAAGGCCTCCGGGAATATTTGTCTGTGTTTATGTGTTTGGTTTACAGTTGTGGTAGGTCTGTGTGGGACTGGGTTTGTGGTGTATGTGGTTACCTTCTCCTCCTGACTAGTGTACTGAGTTGTTGGAGCTCAACCTCTGCTTTGGATACATGGATGCATCTATCACATATGTTTGTATTTATTGGGGGGTGTTGTGGTTGTCTGTGTACTTGGTACTGGCGTCACATTGCCTCTGTATTCATAGGTTATACTTGTTGTGGCTGGACTTAGTGGATTGTATGTGTGGACATATGTTGTTGCCATACTACTGATCAGTGATTACTTCCCTTTTTATGTTTGCTCTATCATGTGGTATCTTCCTCATTCTCTTGCATGGTTTGGTAATGGCTGGAGGCCAGCATGCCAGATGCCTGCGTGTATGGCATTGTGTGTTGTTGTTATTTGTGATTGCATACTCCAAGCATTCCTGGCTGTGTTCATGGAATGCCTGTATAACATGTTCTGTGGTGTGTCCCATATTCTGCACTTGCACAGGGCCTTTTGTGGATTTAACATCGGTTTTGAGGGCTGCAACCTATACTTTACACATGTTTTTCACTGTGGTATTCTGGCCAGGGACTGGGGTCAGGGTGTGTATATCCAGTGTGTTTACTCTATGGTCTGGTCTTACCAGTGAGGGGTACACTTCTCATCTTGCCATCCAGTACACATGTTGCTGATTATCACATCCAGTATGCTTACCCCTCTTGTGGGAGTAGTACATTGTTCTTGGGCTTTTTAGTTTATGGAATCTGGGTAATTTTCTCCTACTGTGTTGGTGCTAGTACAATGCTACTGGTGTATGTCTGTGTATTTTCAGTCGAGCAATATAATGTGGTTTGGGGGGCTTGATATATTCATGTATTCCGACATAGGCCAGGTGCTGTTCCTGGTATTAGGACAGTGGTCTGCAGCAGGCTATATACTGCGAGGCAGTTTTAGCCATTGGTATTTGACCATGGATATTCCATGCTGCTTCTTGTTGTGGTACCAACATGGGGGTGTGGTTATCCTTGCCATTTCTTGCTAGTCACCCTCCTTTTGTAGCTTGTTCCATGTTTTGCGGCTGTACAGCACAGTATGAGGTGTGACCTGGTAGTATTAGGGTGCTGATGTGAGCCTTGCCCAGTTCTCTATTACAGGACTGGTATCTACATTCTCCTTACTGTGTGCATTTACACTGCACACATCTTGCTGTTTGTACATCTGTCATGGGGTAGTATTACATCTAGGTTCCTATCCCTTGTAGAATGCATGAGGTTGGGTTTGTGTTTTGAGACTTACCTATTCAGGGCATGCTGTGGGTACTGACAGCCTTTGCCAGTATCCATGGGGCATGGCATGATAGGTGCATGCCACCCCTAGCAGGTGATGCATCATGTCAAACTCCACATATCTTCCCAGCCTGTAACACATTGGCTCCCCTTTGACTGACTGCATTACTTCAGCCAATTATTGTACTTGATCTTCTTGTCTTCATAGTGTGGCATCATGCTTGGTGAGGGTGAGATGTTAGGCAGGGTCTTCATGTTTGCATATACTAGATGGTGTTACATTGCTTAACACATGGCAATCATGCCTCAGGTGGTGCTGCAGGGCTGCCTCTGTTGGATGCACATACTACTCTCCCTGTACATGTTTGAGAGCAGGTTGTGTCATGTTAGGCATCCCTGTTACTATATGAGTGAGTCAGAGAGGGGTATCATTCCCAGGGTTCCTACTGAGCCAGTGTATGTGCTATGCGTTGCCTCTTTGCCAAGGCCAGGGCATACTGGGCACGCCTCCTTCTGCCTACTGGGGCAGGCTCAGGTTGTTCCTCCTCCGAGTCACGCTCTGCCTGTAATGACCTTGGCAATGGTGGGGGGCTGTTTGGCCCGGCCCTATGCTGGTCCTGCTGCAGCTGTTTTCGCAAGATCATATTATGTAGCATAGCACATACCATGACAATTTGGGTACATGTAGTTGGTGTGTACTGCAAGGCTCCACCAGATGTGTTCAGACACCGGAACCGTGACTTGAGGATCCCAAACACACGCTCTATCACATTACGTGTTTGTGCGTGTGCCTCATTATGGCATTCCTGTTCAGGTGTGCGTGCATTTCTGATGGGTGTCATCAGCCACGGCTCCAGTGCTTAACCTGCATCCCCCACTAGGTGTCCGTGTGGGATGTCCCCATTGGCAAATGTCTGGTACAGCTGTGTCAAATGCCAGATGTGGCAATCGTGATAACTCCCAGGGCAGCCAGCACACACATTCATTATTATGCCCTGGGCATCACATACGACCTGGCAGTTGATGGAGGGGAAGCCCTTGCGGTTAATGTAGGCCCTACCCCGCTCCCCGGCTGGTGCTTTGATGCGTATGTGCGTGCAGTCTATAGCACCCAGTTCCTCAGGGTATTCTGCTATTTGCTGAAAGAGACGCATATTGCTGGCCAATACCTCACCGGCATTGGGGAAATATACATGATCACCAACATGTGCTGACATGGCATCCAGGAACTGGTGTAGTACCCTGGAGGCTGATGCCTGTGATATCCCCATCATATTGCCAGTTGGTCTCTGGAAGGTACCTGTTGCTAGTATTCTTAGGCCAACACATACCTTGGTTTCCACTGGGATGGTTTCCCCTCTGTTGGTTCTGTGTGTGAGGTGTTGCCTGCACAGCTCAACAATTTGCTGCAGGAGCTCCCTGTCCACTCTATAGTGCTCTACTATCTCCAGCTCATGTAACCTGTGGTAGGTGACCCTGGGCCTGTACACTCTTATCCGTCTCCTCACTGTGGGCTGTCTGGCACCATCTGCATTGTCACCACCCTCAGCAAGTCGCCTATGTCTCATTATGACAGCTATGGCAGCCCCTAACATTTCTGCTCTGAGTGAAGCTTTTTCAGTTTTCACTTCTATTAGCTTACTCCTGTCTTGCAGTGTCTCTTAATGGAAACATCCTGCACTACTGTTTGCAGAGTTTTAAGTGCTGGGCTGGGCTACTATTCTGCTTGTGTAATTGCCTGCTTCTAATTGTTTTCACTTGCTAGCTTCAGCAGTTATCCCTGCTAGCTTCCTATTAATTCTGTAGCTTCCTTTTTCCTCTCTGTTTCCTCAGGGGGGAGCAACTTGCATACTATCTGAAACACGCTCACAGTGGCTTGCACGCGTGCACACGTGCTTACACGGTTCAGAATCTACTTATTCAGGTTTAAACGTGCGTACACCCGCGCAGACACTGATACACATCTGCCAACAGCCTCCAACATACTCAGCCTGCCTTACACGCATGCACACCCGCACAAACAGTGTTAAACATCTCCCAACACGCTCCCACATGCTCACACTGCCTTACACGTGCGCACACTGTCCTACTCCCGCTTCATGGCGCACACACGTGTGCATGCACGGCCAGCAAGAAACTTTGGTGTAGATAACAGTGTACACCTTCCATTTCTTGACTTTCCATGACTTATCTAGTGGCACACCTCTTTCCCTGATCTGTGCCTGTCATCTGTCATGTTACACTGGCCTCCAATGAACTGTATTTCTTTCTACCATTCCCCCCTGTGATGTCACCTATCTCCTACTCTATTCCTCCCCCTTTTGTATCTCTTACACTACTCAGACTGTACTCATTTGGTATGTGACTGTGAGATTCAGTATCCGAACCCTCATTTACATGAGATTGCCTACTAATGCTTAGTTACATGTCTTAGACTCAGCTTCCCCCCTTAGCAACCACTACACGGTGGCCATGTTGGCTTTAGTCTGCTCGTCCCTGCATTGTCATTCCATGTATTGCATGAGACCCACATCTGTGGGTTTATAACCTTCTTTTTTATGGTTTTATACAGCGCAGCCTGTTTGCGCGGGGCTGCGCTGGGTTTAAACATGGGCGATCGCCGAAAAAAAATTATATTTTTAATATTTTTGCATCGGGTTATCTTGCCAATGGCCACATATTTGGCCATTGGCATGCTTCCTGAATCATATGCAACCTTTTTTTGGAGCTGACATCGCTCCATTGTGGATTTTGCAGAAATGTACTCAGTTGTCAACTGAGTACATTTCTGCAGCTAAAACGTCTCCTACACGGACTGGTTTCTGCTTTGTGGATCACTAATATACCTCATTTGCATACCTTGCGGATGCAAGTGAGGTATTTAGCATGTCCACGCCCAGTCCATGTAAGAGACATTTTAGCTGGTCTCTTACACGGAGTTTAGGGCTGTTCCTGGATCGCGAGGCTTGCATGGAGTGTTGCACGTCTCTTACACTCCGTGCAAGCCTTCGTGAATCCTGCCCTTGTTCTATTCAAAAATGCACTTTTCTGTGAACATGTGGTGTTCTACAGAAGGTTTGTTGATGATCTTTTTGTTCTTTGGAATGGAACATCAGAACAGCTGGAATCAATGTTATCCATTATGAATGACTTAACTGCATTCCTTACTTTTACTGTGAACCATTCTATACATAGAATTGATTTCTTAGATCTATATATTGAGAGATTAACGGATGACATGATAAACACTGGGGTCTATCATAAGGCATGTTACTGCAATTCCTTGTTATTGAGGTCTAGCATGCACCCACAATTCGTTTTTAAGAATATAATGAAAGGACAGGCCATTAGAGCCTCGAGATTGAACCCCACTGAACAAGGCTTCATCTCAAAATTAGATAGTCTGAGAAATAGATTAGTGACCCGGGGATACAAGGATGGTGAGATTATACCATACATGGAGGAAGCATGCATGTCACGCACTACATCAGGTGCACCATACTTTGGACCCAGGACCCAAGATCAAACTGTTGGAGATCATATGGTAAATAGAACTATTAAATTTTCCACTTGGTATACTTCTGATCAATATCAGTTAAAGGAAATTATTAGCAAGCATTGGGACATTCTTCTGGTTGATGATGACTTGAAACGCATTGTGGGGGAGACACCTAGTTTTCTATTTTGGAATAAGAGCAACCTAAAGAGATTGCTTTGTCACCCCAGACATGATAGGATTATGAGGAACATTGGTCACACTAAACCATGTGGTCACTATAACTTTTGTTCATTCATTGATAGTAGTGAGGTGTTTATACACCCGGATTTACATACCACTTTTTCCATCAAGGCAGATGCAAACTGTATGACACCCAATGTGGTGTATTTAGCTACTTGCCAGGCATGTCCGAGTTTTTATGTCGGTAAAACTAATCGGCCGTTAAGGGATAGAATGAGAGAGCATATCTACCACATGAGGAAGAGCACTTTACATAATGCCCTAGCAAAACATATAACCTCCAATGACAATGTTCATACTTTTTTGTTCCGGGTTTTAGAGATAATTGTTGTCAATAAGAGGGGTGGTGATATTATGAATCTTACGGAATCTAAGGAGACTGACTGGATTATCCATTTGAAAGCTGACAGGGGGCATGGGTTGAATGATAGAGCTTCCATAAAACCCAAGTTGAGACAATGCAGGAAAATAAAATGAATCACCATTTATTTGTATATGTCTTTGATCAAATTTTATTAATATTTTATTAATATGCACTCATCAGCATGTTTATTCACATGTTTTTAGGTTACTATGTATGTTTTTTATATCCTGTCTCATTTTACATCAGCATGTTTAAATATAGGAGAGTTCTTTACATTTTCTAACATTGTTTTTAATTGATTAATTGAGCTGCTTATATGAGGTGAGGTCTATTGTGATTTCTATACAAAGATCTGAAGAAGCTGTAATGGTGAAAGCGCTCATCCGTATGTTTTAGGTGCACATTCTTGGAATTAAATCTGGAGTTTTGTTCTTACTTCTGCTGTACTCCATTTTCTTTTTGATTTATACTATATTTACCCTATGGAACTACAGCGTTTACTTGCTGAGCAGTGGATTTTATCATTTTTTTATTCACTGTTTTTTTAATGTTATTTGTTATTTTCAGTTTTGCATTTGCTAACGTTGTTTCTTTGCACATGTGTACTACTGGGACAACATTCATATTTTCAACATAGTGTAGTGTCCATTTTGGACATCAGTGAAAGAGAATGTCAATGTAAATCAGCATAACAATATATATATATGTATATATATATATATATATATATATATATATATATATATATATAGAGAGAGAGAGAGAGAGAGAGATTTATACATTTAACAAGGGATTTCTAGCTAGTTGTTTTAGTGGTTTGTGTCAGCACTGTCCTTGCAGGTCTGTTTTACTGTGTTTTTCCATCAATAGGACTGGGTTTACTCATACTGTGGCAGAAGGTGTGTGCCTGATCTATCTGAGTTGGAAAATATACAAAAGGACTCATAGTGTAGTAATTTTATTGGTCAGATGGCTCATTATTTTGTTTTTTGTTTTTTGTTCTGAGCTGCTATAAATGTAGCATATTTGTTTGGGTTAGTAGTGCCTTGTACAGTAGCAAACACCTAAAAGGCAAATTTTATCTGTAGAATGGTTCATAAAACTTTACCTTGTAAAGCAGCAGTATAGTGTAAGTACCTTGGGCACTGACAGGCTAAAAGCAGTTAGTTAAGCATCACATGGCAATACCTACAGCTTTAGCAGAATTGAGTATTGTGCAAACATTAAAGTTAGTAGAGTTCAGTACTGTTTATCTTAATCTGCCTCAATACAGCATCCTTATTACTCTATAAAAACAAAACACTCATAATAGCCTTCTAACCCCAATACACCACCACCCCTGTAGCTCACAAATCAAGGGACTGGACATTATGGATATACAATTTTCTAACTTCTCAATAGCCAGTTTGGTGGATATGAGCATTTTGAGACAAATTAGCAACTGTCTCATGTTTATGGAAAATTAGTTAATTTTTAAAAAATCAGTTACAGTATGTGAGATGTGTAATTACACAAAGACACTGGACGGGAGGCTAAACTGTCACATAAATTTCCATATCAGTTTGTCAAAAAAACACTTATACAATAACCACCTCACATAATACACAACACACACATATAGACTAGCATATGCTAAGGCACTTAAAAACACTCTTCCTAAACAAGAAAGATCACCTAGACTACATGTTGTCAAAACTATGCCTCAGCAAGCCCAAAGGCACTCAGAAGAAATAATACTTAACACCACACATATTGTAACTCTCAGTGGATCCCAAAACACTAATCCCCTAAGGCAAGCACACTTCCCAGGACTCTAATCATAGGGGGCTCCATTGTGAGATATTCTTTTTTTTTTTTTACTCAATTTTTTTTATTTGATTTTCCAATAATTTAGAAAACAGAATAATTTACAATTTAAATGACAAATAATCATAAACTATGTACAAAATTTACAGAGGCCTCAAACAGAAAAGATGGGAATAGCAAATAATATAAACAAATAAAAAGGTTATACAATATTCAATAGTTCTTGCTTCTAGATTGATTAATTAGATGGAGTTGTATCTGGAGTCATTGTCTTAGTAAGGGAGAAAACCTTCTTCCAAGGATTATTAGTCCATTTTCTAAGAGAAATTCTTAGTTCTTTTACTTTTATTTTCATTGATGCTACTTCATCCAGTTGAGTCATGATGTCTTCAACAGTTGGAATGGAGGATGACATCCATTTTCTTGTGATGCATTTTTTGGCTACTGCCAAAATTGTCCAAAGAAGATATTTATTTTTGTTATTCATTGTAATGGAATCATTTATATTCAAAAAAATTAAATATTCTGATAATATAAATGAATCATTAAAGATAGCTTGAAGGAAATGTCCAATGTCTTCCCAATTTTTTTAATGAGAGAACATTTATAAAAGATATGAGGCCAATCAGCCTTACATTTAAGAGAGCATCTCCAACATGTTACCTCCTTAGAAAGATTAAATTTAGCAATTCTATTAGGAGTGTAGAATGCTCTATGCAAAAATTTCCAGGAAAAAAATATCCATACTTGTAAATTAGAAGTTAATTTAATGGAGTGTAGGAGATTAGTTTTATTTTCAGAGGTTAAGGATAATGTATAATCCATGGTAATAATTTCCCAAAATTTCTGATTATGAATAGTTTTGTAGTTAGTTATGACTTTATAGAGTTTTGAGATTACATTTTTCCACCTAAGTTTTCCATGTAGCATTTCATGTATGATAATTATAAATTTAGGTGCATATGTAAAGGGAGAGTTATTTATTGTTCTGCATAGATCTTGAGTAAATGGAAGTATACTGTTAAGAGCTAACCAATCTGATTCCGATAAATTAAAAGTGTCAATTAAATTTTTGCATCAAGAGTAAGTAAATTTATTATACAATGATCACAGCATGTAAATTTTTTCACTTCCCAGTTACCAAGAATATCTGCATTGATATTATTGAAAAAGTTTTTGCAATTTTAAAGGGGTATAGTAGTTGTATCCATAGTTTAATATCAATATTGGTGTTAACAAAACATGTAAAAGTATTGTAAGTATAATTTATATAATTTAGATTTGTGGGTTTAATAACATTATATTGTAGATTGACACAAAGTGCATACCAACATTTATTGCTCAGAGCATTTAGTTGTAAATTTTTTATAAATTTATTTTCATTTAGGGGAATGGTTGCATGTAGGGATTTTCATGCTGAAGAAAATTTTGGATCAATCCAACTTAATATTGTTCTGAGAGTAGAAGCTTTAATGTAGGATTCTAAGTCAGGAAAATGTATTTCTGCCAGTTCCCATGGTCTAATATCATTTGCTGAAGCTATTCTACTTTTCTTTGGGTACCATAAGAATTTTAAAAGAATTCTATATATTTTTCTTAAAATATTTGTACTTGGTAATATAAGAATAGATAAAACAATGTAATTTATTTTTGGTAACAAAATCATTTTAATTAGCTATAACCTATGTTCAAAATTTAAATGTAATTTGTTCCATTTCTCTGTAAGAGTTTTTACTATGTTCACTATGTTGTTATAATTCACATTTAAAGTTAATTCTATATTATCACACAGTACAATCCCTAAATATTTTAAAGAAGATACCTGTTTCCCAGCTATTCCACTCTTAGTAGATTTAGTGTTATCATCAATATTTTTTTTATTTAACAATATGTGATTGGATTTAGAACTACTGGTTTTTACCCTGAGATATCATAGCATTTTAACTCGTAATTCTAATTCTTGTAAAGATTCTTCTGAGCTCATTAAAGTAAGATATTATCTGCGAATATCCTTATTTTAGATTCAAATTGATTATATATATTAAAGCCTTTAATTTTGGGGTTAGAATGAATTTCCAAGGAAAAAGGTTCTATTGATAATGCAAATAAGACTGGAGACATTGGACAACCTTATTTGGTACCCCTAGTAATCTCAATAGATTCAGATGTAAATGGTCCTAATTTTACATAGGCTAAATTATAATTATAAATATGTTTTATAAAATTAATAAATCGGGTAGGGAATTTGTATGATTCAAGAATTTTAAAAAGAAAATTCCAGTTCAAGGAGTTAAAGGACTTCTCAATGTCAAGGGTGATTATAAGAGCCTCTTGATTATCCCTATTTAATATGTCTATGATGGTCAGAATTCTGTGAATGTTATCTTAAGTATGCCTATTATAAATAAATCCTGTTTGATCTTCAGTGATGAGATGTGTTAGTGATTTCTTGAATCCATTAACTAAAATGGACATTAAAATTTTATAATCATTATTAATCAAAGAAATTGGTCTGTATGAACTATATAAGTGAGAATCTTTATTTTCTTTTAGTATAGGATTAATTAATGAATATCTCCATGAAGGTGGAATTGTGCCTTGCAGTATGATTCATTTAAAGCCTCATGTAAAACTGATATAGCTGAGGATGGTAAAAGCTTATATATTTCATTAGTAATACCATCTATGCCTGGTGATTTATTTTTGCTTTCTTTAATCTTTTCATTAATTTCCTTTAGGGAAATTCATTTTTGAATTTCATTAATTAAGTTTTCTGGTAAGTGTTTTTAAATTTAGAAAAGTCTATATCATGATCTGAAAAACTCTGTTGAAGATCTTTGTTTTTGTATTGTTCTGAGAAGTGATCTTTGAAGGCATCTAGAATATCGCTTATGTCAGAAACTTTTTTATTATTCCTACCTTCATGAACTACACTTATAATATTATGTTCAATGGAGTGTCTTTTTAGTCTCAATGTTATATTGCGCATATACTTTGGAGAAATAGAGTAAGAGTTTAATTTTAATTTTTCTAGGGCTAAATTAGTTTTGTGAGTTAAAATGTCATTATATTTTTTTATTTAAAGATTCAATTTATTTTTTCTTATTCGATAAAACTTTTGTATTATCATTGTTTATTAATACAATTTGTTTTTTTTTATGTTAGATAGTTTGGACTCCCACTCTTTTGTTTTATTATTAAACCATGTAATAATTTTGCTGTATAGATAGGCTTTTAAGAAATCCCATAGGATTGCTACATTTACCTTACTAATTAGGTTAGTGTCTAGAAAAAATGTTATTTCTGAGTCTAGCCAAGGTTTAAACTGCTTTAATTTAGTAATATAAGCTGGAATTCTTTTAGTGAAGGACAGTTTCTTAAAATCCATTTGAAGATTAAAAATGAGTGCATTGTGATCCGATATAGGACACAGAGTTATTGTAAAGTATGATATTTTTGTTTTTAGCTCTTGAGATATAAACATTTTATCAGTTCTAGTCTGGGTCTTATACCTGAAGTCACAATGAGAAAATTCTAGTGAATTATCATTTTTGAGATAAAATAAATCATATAACTGTAAATTATCTGTTCATTTTTTAAGATATTTCCCTATAGAGGTAATACAAAAAAGTCTTTTATTAGAGGTTTCTGAATCACTTAGTAAACAGTTAAAGTCTCCTGCTAGAATCAAACTACCCTTAATATTTTTAATGATAAGTTCTAAATGCTTTTTTATTGTTTTAACTCCAATTTCAGGAAACTGACAGGCATTCACTAATGTCCAAATTCTGTTAGTAAATGTTATTATTATAACTGATAGAAGACCCTCTTTATCTTCATAATTGTAAATGATTTGGGGGGACATAGTTTTTTTTCCATAATATTAAGACGCCTCTAGTTATTTTAGTGTATGAAGAATTGGATAATTTTAAGTATTCATTTGGATTCCAAATAAAGCTATCATTTGCTTTAAAATGAGTTTCTTGTAAAATAAACTACTTCTGCTTTATTTAATTTCAAATATTTTAGTAAATTAAACCTTTCCTTGGGTTGTTTAAACCATTAACATTCAAAGAAAGAAAGATCAAATCCATCTTATTTACTCAAAGGTTAAGAGTGATAAAAAGGATATAATAGCAATGTTTGTAGTATTTATGTCTTGTAAACCCTTTTTGGAGAAGTTATATTTTGTTGGCAAATTACTAATTCCCATTGAGTGGTATGTTTTGAATTTAGATTGAGGCCTGTGAAAGGAAAAATGTTCTTAAAAAAGTAATTAAATTTCAGTAAATCCTTTAACTGACAGGGAATGAAATCCATTTCTAATCTGACAGATTAAGAATATCCAGTCAGATTAATCATCTTTCCAAAGACTTGAACACATATGCCTGACTTGAGGCTCCAGAATATGTATTCTATGTAAAATTCTGTAATTTTATTTGTATGAGAGAACAGCAATATATTGATGTAACAGAATATTTTGATTTTAATAAGTGTATTTTAAGTTTTACTGGTAAAACATTGTTTGATTGAGAAATAACCCATTCTCATTGCCATAAGTATTCCTACCAAGTCAAGAATTTTATAACTTGACAGTGAATATGTATGAGAATATTTATCAAAAAGAAGTATTCAAACAATAACTATCTATTTAAGCATTTCTATTTGGCTTGATAGAGAAATAAACTATTTTGCATTAGTTAGGATAATCATTAATATTAATAATTCAACATTTAAAACAGTTTATAATGATAACAGTAGGTTTAAACATGCTAATGAATTAAGAATTACTTAAATATATTTCACTCTTCATTAGACTAATATTAGTTACATGACTTACAATGAATAGGGCAAACTATCAAGCCAGTTTTAATCTGGAAGTGTTGTAAGTTGAATTATGACTACTTATATAAAACCTTGTATTTCACTTTTCTCTTCTTCGTTTCTCTTTTCCCTTTTTTCCTCTTATCTTCCGTCTCACCTCTTTATTTTTTCCCTGTTCCTTATTCTTCCTCAGATCTCTTTTAGTAATGTGGAACAACTATAACATTTGTCTTTAGGCAATTGTTATAACACTTCAAATGCCTTAAGCAGAATTTTTAAACTCTTCTCAGTGCAAGTCAATTATTGACTCATTATTCCACATTCATTTTTTATGAAGTAACACAGTTTTAACAGCAATTCATTGCATTTTCTAATAATTGCTATTTCATCAAGTACATCCATGGTAACAGAAATGAAGATGCATCTTCATTACCAACCTTAGAGTCATAATGTTAAGGTCAAATATAACAAAAACATTATACATCTCTTATCATAAGGAAAAACTGCAAGGAGAAGTAAAATGCATACAATGTTCCTTCCTGTGGCTGTAGTTCAACATTTAATTGTATGATTTTACTATTATATACTTTAAGGTATGTCACCAAAAAGGTGTAATGGATTAGAGGCTTTTTGCCATTTTGTAGACCTAAGTTGTAGTTATGTCTTAAGTGTACTGTGGAGGGTAATGAAGAAGCCTTCAGTGACAATATGGTCCTTACACAACTGCAACCCAAAGCTATTTCCCATGCTATAGTAACAAGAATTTGATTTCGATCATAAAAGGCATAATAATCTAATATTTAGGGCCAGACCTCTAATGAAGCACTCTGACTTCACTTTCCTGACATACGAATGGAGATATCGTGTGTAGAGTGGTTGTTATTTTATGATACAAGACATTTGTTTATGTGAGAGAGAAAAAAAACCTCCTTTAAAGCAACTTCCTGCTAAATTTTATCAGGACAATATGTCATTCATCTATATTATTTGGATTATGTTATTTTTCTGAGGATTTGTTTGCTTCTGATAATCAAATGTTTGCAGTTGAAGATGATTGTAAAATCAGCTGTTTATTAATTGAATCCACTTTATGTACTCAGAAATTTTCATTAACTGAGCAGTGTATCTATCATAGGCAAAGAAACATGGTATTAGCATGTGTGATTAATTATAATAAGGATATGGGGAACCCAACTATTTATATATCTATTTTAACTATTCTTTCAGATGTTTTCAAAGCTTCAATGGTCATGCAGTGAGATCATTATTGATTAATGTTGCTCTGCTTTAGGTTTTATGGAGACCTAATGTCAATTAAAGTTTTGCTCAATGCCAACAACTTTTGTGTATTAAGTCACTTAGACAAACATAACAATATATTCTGTTCCACTGCCCGACATAAAAAGGGATCTATTTATAAACTCATTTCAACTTTCAGTTTGCAGCCATAACAAGTCTCAATTATTCAAATATAACCTTTCAAATAAATAACTACAAGTGCATATAAGTGGAATGAAAACATTTTCCTTTTCAAATCAACACTCGAGCCTAATGCTCCATGAAAAGAATCATTAAAGTGTCATTTTAAAATGCTGAAGCATTTTTTGTTTAAGCCATGTATTTTAATACCAATATTTCAAAAGTAACTTAAACAGTATGTGTTTTGCCAGATATTCATTTCATAGAAGGTAGTAACATGAGTGATTACTTGTTATAATGATACTTGAAGCCAAATTATCTGTTTGCTTATTTTGTCTCTTCTTTCAATAGCCTACAGTTACGAAGACCATACAATGAGGTCATTATTACTTTGCATTAACCCCGTCCTCATTTCTATGGTTTTAGCTGTCAAGGAGAAGTTTAATTTAGTGCTGTCTCCTTTCAGCTCTAATCTGCTACAAACCCAAATAAACATCTTTCAGATAAATTATATATAGTTTCTCTTCCCATCTCTCCAAGAAGGCAGTCATTGAATGTTTATGCAGCAACACAGGCAAATCATGCACATTGCTCAACTTCCTCACCAAGCGTGGAAGTAACAAAAAAAAAAAAAAAAACTACACATACCCCACTTTATCTCTCGGTTTGCGATTAAAGCAAGCCTCACTTGTATTAGATTTAGCTTTATGTATAAAGGAACTGCGAGTGCATTTAAGGGAAGAGAAATTTCTTCTCGCATCTAGGTAACGCTTGAGACTGCTGTTTCGTGTAGTGAAACAGTAAACTGTCAGCTTGGAATGCTTAAACGCTAGACTGAAACAAAGCTAAAAAAAAAAAGTGTTTGCTACAGAAAGGCATCTTTGCTGTGTTTAACCCATGTTAATATGTTAATAGATATTATATTTCACAAAAAAATAACCATTTTGCCTTTGTTTAAATATATTATGAACTATGAAACAAATGAAAAAAAATACTTGCTAGAGAGTGGCATCTGGGCTGTGTTTAACACATATTTCATCAAAGCATTTTGAAATACTCAGACAAATATGTGTTCTGTTAGATATACACAGAACCAAGATCAATTAACAGATATTATAAATTCACAGAATAATAACCATTTTATCATTGTTAAAAGATATTAAGTTCTATGAAGGGAAAATAAGCATATGTGTGCAGGAACTAAATAACTACATATATTAAGTATTCCTAATAATTATGTTCTAATTAGAGAGAAATACAAATAAATTTAAGCTATATTTTTCATTTGTAAAATGACTGAGAGAGAATTCATAGACTAATAAATAGTGATACATACTTTTTAGTTGTCCATGAATATTTTATCATTTAGTATGATCTTTGAGAGAACTAGAAAGACCAACACTTTTAAAACAAGTCTTCAACTTCTTATTCACTTCCATCCAATTATTTTTCTCAGATGATCTTTTAAGGGTTGTAGATGGCAACCAGTCCATATCTTCTGGGATTGTAATAATGTTATTGTTTTGGATGAAAGAGACAGCTTCTCCAATAATATTGAAAGATCTCATTTCATTCTGATGGAAATTTTTGATTTTGGCTCGGTAGACAAGCTGTGCCTTGATTTTATTTTGTTTTAACAGTGTTACCAGTGGCCAAGAGGTTTTTCTCAATTCCAGGACTCTCGTGAAGTAGTCATTATCAAACCATATTTGATTTCCTTTGAATGATAAGGGACTTTTTCTCCAAGCTATTTTTAGTATAAGTTATTTATCTAGGAAGGAAGGAACTTCACAACTATGGATCTCGGTGAAGCATTTGGAAAAGAAGGAATAGGTTTCCCAATGGCTCTATGTACTCTTTCAATCCCATAGGACAGACCTTCCTTCAAGCCCAAAAAATCAGGTAACCAAGAATTTAAGAAAGAGGTAATATCTTCTCCTGTTCTTTCAAGGAGACCAAAAATTCTAATATTTGTTCTTCTTTCCCTATTTTCAACATCATCCACTTTGTTTATCAGCCGGTTATTTTGTTGCAGAATGAGTTCACAGTGAGATTCATCTTCCTTAAGTCTTCCATCTATATCACTCAGTGAAGTTTCAATATCCAGGATTTTAGATTGTTGTTGCTGAAGGATCTCCTTCAAAACATCAGTTTGTTGTTGACAGTTTAACTTTAAATTTTCCAGGTTGTCAGTGAATCTATCCATCTTTAAGGATAATTACTGGAGAGTGGTAGCTAGAGACTGGATCTCTTTTTTTAGTGAGGAGTCAGAATGTGAGGATTTTGAATTGCTCATCTCTGTTCAGCTAAATAATCATCAATTTTGACAGGATATTTTTAAGAAAAAGCTCCAAAGTTGGATATCTAGTAGAGTAAAAGTTCTTAAACAATTTGTACAACTTTTAAAGAGCAAATAATAGAATTTTAAATAACAATTTTCCTGTTTCTTAATAACTGATGTGGAGCTAAAAAAAAGCTGTTACCAGTTGGCCATCTAGGCCCTGCCCCCTCCCCTCCATTGTGAGATATTCTGATGCCCCTCTAACCAGGTTAAATATGGAGAAAATAACTGTTAGATGCTTATTTGGAGCCAGGATCCGCCAAACCACACATGCACTCATTATGCCACAGGTGCCAGTATGATTACATCATAGTCTATGTAGTTGTAAATTACCTCAGATGTACCTCCCTGGACTATATGAAGAGAGATATTATATAGCTTTCGGACTATGTGTCTCAGGCTGGTATGAGCCTGGAACTGAGCAGCATATTACCATCACAGAGGATGATGCCACAATATGAGCAAAACTGTTTGATTTCAACAACTGGCTGTCTTTCTGGTGTCATTCTAAGGGGATCCAATATTTGTCATCTTGGGAGGACATGGTCAACAGATCTCATTGTTATGCCAAGGATGGTCTGCACCTTTCCCTTCGAAGCTTTGGAATACTAGGAAAGGCTTTGCACACCCCATAGTGCCTACTTTATGCAATGCCAAATTGACAAACCATCTGGCATAACAAAATCAACTCAACAGAGCTTCAATGTGTTACTGCTTAATGCCAGGAACCTAAATAAAAAACTCCAATCTCTCCAAGCCCTTCTAAAATTTGAGAATATAGATATCTGTGCAGTTACCGAGATATAGTTTAAAGCGGCAGAGTGTACCCTGTCAGGGCAAGGTTTCAATGCCTTTCAAACTTTTAGACCAGTAGCTGCACAGACAAGGGCTACAGATGGAGGTGTTTCAATATGCATCAATAACAAGCAAAGCTCTAGAGTGGTCAAATAAGATGAAGTGGTGGAGTTCTTCCATGTGAAGATCACTATAGACAAAAATCCCGTACCAAATCCTAGCCAGCTATAGGTCACCCTTCATGTCCCAAGAAGCTCACAATGCTTACTTGGACCTACTGGAGACACTTACTATCCAACCTAACACCATATTCATGGGACACTTTAATTACCCCTCAAAAGATTGGGAATCCTACATGGACTCAATCTACAGCACAGAGATTCCTGGATTTCATAAATACAAACACCTTTGACCAATTAGTGAACACCAACCAGAGGTTCCAACATATTGGAACTCATGATCTCAAGTATGGAAGAACACTGCACTCCCCATGTCCCATCCTTCCTGGTACTCAAAATCATCCTTTTGGTACTCAAAATCAACTCTGTAATCCCATTAACACTAGTAAAATTAATAATTAATCCAAGGCAAATTACCTGTTATTAAGCAATGATTTGTCAAACTTCAGTGTCCTTCCAAACCCCAAGAATATATCAGGTTATGCTGAATTGCTCTCAGAAACTGTACAGCCATGTTAATAGCTGCATAGAGACTGTTGTATCTACCAGAAGTAAGTCCAGAATTAGCCCCAGAAGCAAACCCCCCTGGTGGTATCCCAAATTAAATGGGATATACAACAAATGCTAAAACGTATGGCCAAAGTCAGTAAGGGTAATTCCCATAAGGAGTAAAACTCTCTCTACAAAAGGGCCTCACTGAGACAGATGCCTGGTGTCAAAGCCATGGCCTCAAGGTCAATGCCAAAAAGTGCATTGTCATCCCCTTTGGTAAAAACTCTGTACCCATGAAATACAACATAGGCAGTAGTATACTTAACACCAAAAGTGTGATAAGAGACCTTGGGACACAGGTGGACAGTAGTCTCTCCTTTGATAATCACATCACCACAGTAGTAAGGAAATCCTTCTACGTGGCACACCTCATCACAAAAGGTTTCTCATCCGGAAAAAAAGAGGTCATTGTTCCCCTCTACTCATCACTCATTAGACCCATTATATAGTACAATGCCCCTTTTGATATGTACCTCACAAGACATCTCCAACAACTGGAAAGGCCACAGAAATACCTCACAAAGAGGATTACTGGCCTCAAACAGATGTCCTACGCTGACTGTCTCAAAAACCTCCAGCTTTACTCCATCGCATATCGCCTACTCAGAGGTGATCTCTGCCTAACATACAAAGCTATGTCAAACCCAGAGCTGTGGGACCTGCTCCACTTAAAGAAATCCCAATCCCTCCAAGCTACACGCTCTAGGGACCTAAACCTTGTCACCACAATAAACAGAACATGCCAGAGGGATAGATTCCTGTCCCAGAGACCTCCCATACTCTGGAATAAACGACCTATCTATATCAAACAAAGCTCCTCATTAGCACTCTTCAAGAAAAATCTTGATAATTGGATGGGAAATAGAAAATTCACCCTGGGATCACCTCTGTGGCTCTGCTCGACAGTGGCACAGGAAAATAATTTTCTTGGGTGGCAAAAGCCAGGGTACCTTTTTGTCTGGGCTTGTATAGGCCCCAGGGCCGATAGCCTAGTACCTATCTATGAACCTATGAACCTATAAATAGGCAACTGAAAGTGATAATTAGGTCAAGCAAAGCCATATTTGAGGTTAAGATATCCTCCCAGGTAAAATATAACCACAAGGCCTTCTAAATATGCTGAACTGGTGGTTAATGCTGCTACATTCACTGAGTCTGGTGATATAGCAAACCTGTTAGTGAACAAATTCTGTTCCAATTGTACCCCCCCACACACACACAAACACACACACACACACACACACACACACACACACACACACACACACGCACGCACGCACGCACGCACACACACACACACACACACACACAGACACACAGACACACACACACACACACACACACGCACACATGCACACACACACACACACACACACACACACACACACACACACACACACACACACACACACACACACACACACACACACACACACCACCATCCTCCAGTAATACTCTAAAACATAACTTCTTCAACCATAACTTGAGAGCATGTACTGGCTGCACTCACTAAAGCCAAGAATACAGCCTCAGTGTTCTAGTATGCCTTATGAATAGTCTAAAAACAACTTATCAGGACCCCTGGATTCATTTTTTTAACTACAGTCTTAAAACAGGCTTTGTGCTGCATGAATGGAGTACTGCAATGATCACCCCCCTTCATAAGGGAGGAGCGTAATCAGATCCTGAAATCTACAAACCCATTTGTCTGAATAGTCTTATTTACAAAGCCATGGAAAGAATTATCATGGAAATCATCAGAAAGGACATAGGAGACCTCCAGACACTGGATTCATCCCAGTTTGTCTTTGTCAAAGGAAGGCCATGCTTAGTGAATGAGGTAAACCTTTTTGAAAAGGTGAGAAAGGCAATAGTTGAGGGGAAAACTGTGCATGCTGCCTACCTAAATCTTGCTAAGGAATTTGATACAATACCCCACTTGCAGAGCAGGACCCAACACAAGGTGACCTAGACAGTTACATAGGGCAACGCTGGCTAGGAGGGGCCCCCACTAGTTGGGAGGAGCCAACTGGCCATTGGGTCAGCCACAATATTTACTTTTTAATAAAAAAAAATACATGTCTTCTTTAATGGCTTGAAGGATGCCTTCTGTGTCTGTCAACGCATGCACAAAAACCTCTGGCTTTAATGCATGCACACAAACCTCTGGCTTTAAACACACAAGATGTTCTGATGTTCCTGCTTCTTTTTTGCCATATCTACATGCAGAATTTAAACATTCCTGATGCCTACTGTCTTCTGTTTGGGGAATACAGACAAGAAACCATTGATAAGAAGCCCATGCTGCTTCTGTTCAGGGAATAACATTAAGCAAACCATCAGTAGGTGTGTAATGCCTGAGTTAGGGATGGCAGGTTAGTTGATTTGCTCAAACTCAAACCCTGTACCTTAATTACAAGTCACAAGAACATGAATCCTCTACACCAACTACTAGACTACTCCGAAATGAGCATTTTCAAGGATTTGTGAGTTTCAGTACATATTCAAGGATTTTTGAGCTTCAAGGGAAGAGACGCTTACTGCTTCTCATGCTAAGTCAGTTTTCAATATTGACTGTTTTGTTTAGCAAATGGTCATCACTGTTTGTGCTATACCCTTTGAAAACAGTGTGAGTAGCACAGTAGATGGCATGCTTGGTTTTAATGCAGAAGACTGTTGGTGCTACTCCCACACCACAGAGATGAATTTGCTGCTACTGTGTTGTACTTCAATGGGTGGGGATGGGGTGCTGCAGTCCTGAAAGTGTTCTACTTTGGATGAGATACCTAGTAATGATGAACCTCTTGTCAGTTTGCCATCCTTATCCTATTACAATATTACCAGCTTACGATTTTTTTTTCATAACATAGGCAATTTATTCTTCTGGGGCAGCAAGCATTGAATTTTTTAGATGGAACACTGAAATATAAAGTTGTTTTGCTAGCAGCAATCTTTTCATTACAGATCTATTTAAAGTGGAATTATTCAGATGGGTTTTACTTCTGCAGAGTTTGTGCATATTGACTGATATTCGTGGATTGTAATGACAGAAGTTGTAGTGGCTTTTTATGTCTTAAATGTTCTCAAATGGGCAGTTTTGTCATTATTGATTTGTACGTTTGGTTTCCTTGTTTACTAGAAATATGTTCACAACTACAAATGTAAAACATACTCTAAGAAGGGGTGCTGTATTATACAAGGATTATAATTCAATACAATCAGGAAGGTGAATCAAAGAACATATGCATGTATGCATGGTCCTAAAAGTGTGTGCAAGGGACTATAGTTTGAAAACAGCCTAAAGGTAAATTTAAATCCACTACTGTCCAGATGCATTTTCTTTCAATGTGGGTTTCAATATGATTTCAATGAATGCAAGTTTCAAGGGCAGAAAATTTTACTTTTAATGCTAAGGCTATTTTCACTGTGAGACTGTATTGTTTTGTTTAGCAAATGTCTATCAGTGTTTGTGCTATAAAAAGTGAAATAAAAGTTTAAATTGAACACAAATATGTCTAATCATTGTTAGAAGTAAATAAGAAAATAGTATGCACAGTGACACATTTGAACAGTGTTTATGTATGTGGGGGGAAATAGCCAAGTAATGGAACACTGACATGGCTGTGGGGGCTGGGGGCTGCTTCCAGGTGACTGCTGTGTGAGTGTAGGGGTCCCAATCTACTGCCCTGCCTAGGCCCCCATTTGAACATAATCTGGCTATGCCTACTCAGGTACTGCAACAAACTTTCAGAACAAGGTATAAACTTCTTTATAACACACTGAATAGCTAGCTGGCTCAGTGATAGGACCCATGAGGTTAGATTGGGTGAGGTTACCTCCACAAAGAGGCCTGTCACTAGTGGAGTCCTCCAGGGCTCTGTGCTGACTCCACTCCTCTTTGGCATCTGCTTCTCAGATGTGAAAGCCAATGTCAATGGATTCTGGCTTACCAAGCTTGCAGATGATTGCGAACTGGGAGCACTCACTGAATCCCCCCAAGATGAGAACACCCTTCAGGAAGGTTTAATACAATCACTTGGTGCCAAATCAATGGCCTAAAACTCAATACCAAGAAATGCATTATATTATCTTTTGTGGCAGCTTCCTCCTTGAGTAACTATGTCATCAACAAAACAACCTTAAAAGTTGGTTCCCCAGTCAGAGATCTAGTAACTCATGTAGATAGTAACCTAGTCTTTGACTAGCATGTGTCTAAGTCAGCAATAAAATCCTTCTATGCTGCTCAACTCATAAGCAAAGGCATAGCATCTAGGTCCATACAGGTCATCATACCACTGTACTCAGCCCTCATCAGGCCCATCCCATAGTATAATGCCCCCTTCGGTATGCACCTGACTAGACACATGCAGTAACTAAAGCATCCATACAGGTTCCTTAAAAAAGAATATGGAGATAATACTTTTGCTGATCATCTCAAAATCCTATTTATTTACCATATAGATTTCTGAGAGCTGATATTTGTCTGGCATACAAGACATCCCTGGACCCTGTTCTGATGAATATTTTGCACATCTGCAAAACAAGCAGCATTAGAAGTATTAGATTAAAAGACCTAAATTTTGCTTGCAACAGGTTCCCAATCTATGTGAAGCAGAGTTCTTCTTTAGCTCTGTTTAAGCACAACTTGGATCAATGGATGGGTAATCAGAAATGCACCTCTACTATGGCTCTTATGTCTCTGATGGCTAGAGTCAGTCAATATATCATACCCTATATAAATTAAATTTGTGGTTCATCTGTTGGATGTAAGGCTAGGTTTTGGGCCCTAATAGTTGTTAGTCTAGTATACACTTATGAATATATATATATATATATATATATATATATATATATATATATATATATATATATATATATATGTCCCTATCAAATTACAGAAGTTTCAAAGCTTCGAACATCATACAGCTGAGACCTTTTGGAAACTTTAAAACTAAAATAAAAAATAACAGTTTTTTTATGTTTTTACAGAAGGCACGCCCCCCTGCACCCCCCCCTCATTACCCCTGCTAATTAAATATACCAACTCCGAGATCACACAACAGTGAGGAAAACAGTAAGTTTCCTGTTCTGCGCTGTAAGGTAATCTTCATTTAAAATGTCCTAAGTTTCAAAACTTCAATCATATGATCTCGGCCATGTGATGTTCAAAGTTTTTAAACTTCATTAGTCTGATAGGGACCCAAAAATATATATATATGGGTCTATGTAAGACGATTGAGTTTTCAGAAACTCAAAATTCATGCAGTCGTGACCATATGTTGGAGTTTCTGACAAATCAGATATAAAAAACAAAAACAAAAGAAAAACAAAAACAAAAATCTACCTTTTTTACATTTTTGAATGAGTCAAGCCTCCCAAAACACCCTACACCCCCTGCAACTTATATATACCAACTCTGAGATAGTACTGCAGTGAGGAAAAGGGTACATTTCCAGATCCGCACTGTACCGTT
The DNA here is from genome assembly GCF_019279795.1 of Protopterus annectens. Lineage (NCBI taxonomy): Eukaryota > Metazoa > Chordata > Ceratodontiformes > Protopteridae > Protopterus > Protopterus annectens. The sequence goes on from NC_056730.1 coordinate 204,895,104, forward strand.
ATCTCCATTCAATAGCTTTGAGTTTTCAAAAACTCGATCATATGGTCTCAACTATATGAATTTTGAGTTTCTGATAGATAGATAGATAGATAGATAGATAGATAGATAGATAGATAGATAGATAGATAGATAGACAGATAGACAGATAGACAGATAGATAAATAGATCGACAGATAGATAGATATCGATAGAGAATAGTTAATTGGTAACATTTTGAATTCACAAGTCTTACAATGCTGACTCCAGGAATGTAGATATATAAATATCTTTGTAACAATTATTAGTGAATGCACATTAGAGTGAACACTGTTTTTGCCTGTTATTCTACATCCTGCAGCTCATTGACAGGATCATGGTACAGCAGAGTGTGGGATTTTGCCCTTTCTCCACTGTAGTATGGTCTTGGAGTTGGTATATATAATTAGCAGTAAGTGTGAAAGGTGCTGAGGGGCTTGCCCATGCAAAAATATTTTTTGTCATTTTTTGGTTGCTGTTGTTTTCAGTGTTCAATATTTTGAGATTGACACTTTATTAAACACTCTATTGTTCTTAGCTGAGGCATGTGTATGTATGTACGTATATGTATGTATATCTATATATATCTATATATATATATATATATATATATATATATATATATATATATATATATATATATACAATGTTCCGATTAAATCAGCGAATGCTTAAAATAGTGAATGCTGTTTAATTGTCCCTCTTAACTCGAAATGGTGAAATCTCAAAAGCACAGAACAGCGATTTTTTTTTCCCAGGGAAAAAAATCACTGGGCCGTTTTTGGGACTTTGCCATTTCCTCCACTGTGGTGAGATCTCGGATTTGCTATATTTAAGTAGGGGGGTGTGGAGGGCAATGCACCCCACTTCATTTTGTGTTTGTTTTTTTTTTTTGTTTTTTTTGTACAGCGTTCCATATGCTCGGCATTTTGGTGTTTTGACATATTAGGGTTGATTATACAGCATTTGCTACATTTAGGTGTTCACTGATATAATATAGACATATATATATATATATATATGTGTGTGTGTGTGTGTGTGTGTGTGTGTGTGTGTGTGTGTGTGTGTGTGTGTGTGTGTGTGCATATGCGTAGACAGAGCTCTCTGTCTCTCTCTCTCTCTTAGTAAGAAGGCTGTTAGATGATGCATATGGGAGACCCCCCCCCCAACAAAAAGTGCTGGGAGTAAGTAGTACCTGAATCTCTACCCCTTCCCTTCCAAAAATGGTCATCTATTGTTTATCCCCCTCTAGTGTTAAGACTTGGAGGATAGTGAAGGAACCAATGGTCACAGTCATATATTTCAAGCGTTTGCTGTCAAATATACATGCAGAGATATTTGGATTAACAGATCTAATAATAGACAGATATGGATCTAGATATAAATATAGATATAGAGGGTTGTGTGTATTTGGTCTCAATTTAGAGTATATTCATGTGATCTAAGTAAATTTGGCCTAAATGCATTTGCTCTTAAATTTGGATTTTAAGTATTGCACTGATGTTTGTTTCATAGAGTAATGTATTTTTGACTATGTACATTTATTTATGTATTTATTTTGTAACACTTAAAGAACTGTATTCTTATGCATCAAGCACACCGGAAATATACATTTAATGGCCTTTAACCACTGAATCATCAGAAGGAAACTAATAAGCATTGCTAGAAAACATGAAAAAGATGAAAACTGAAACAGAAATAACAATCATGCTGCATTCGTCCAACAAAATAAAAAAATGTTGACCACCATTCACTAATTAGTGTTGGAAATATTTTGAATACTTATAACCCTCTGTTTGTAAATTAATTTCTCCACTTCTGTGTTCAAGTCAACATTAGTTGTTTTCCATGATTTAAACAAAATACCCAAAATGATTGTAACAACTGACCTAACAAATAATACAGCTGTCTATTGTGCCTCAGGCAAGTTAAGCCCAGGTTGTTTATGTTTGGGAAGGCAGCAGCAGTGGCAGATATTCTCCCATGGTAAGCCTTTTCCCAAATGGATTTTTACATATGCACATTACCACATCATATGAAAAGAATTGCCTTTAAATTCCCCATATCTCCAACAATTCATTACATTTTTTTACATTACTGAAAGTAAATGTTGGGTTAAATCATTTACCCAGTTATAGATAAGCTGAACTAAGGGTATTATTTGAAAGATGTCATACAGTTGGTTATGGCAGTTCATTGTTTTAACCCACTGTTGTTCGGTTATGGAACTGATATATGTTTAGTGAGGGGTGAATCCAAACTGCTCATTTCCCATCTTACTTTCTACTACTTTATATAGTCATTTTACAGTCACACTTTCCAGAACATTCATACAGGAGATTGATACCAGTATACTGCCCACAGATGTGAATGGCTCCTTTTTTCTTATACACTAGCACTAATATGCTTGTTCTCCATTCATCTGGGATATGACTTTTTCTCTGTATTGCTATGAATATCCTCAGGAAAAAGTTCTCCCCTATATCACCCAGCAATTTGATCATGTCTAGCATGACCTCATCTGAGCCTGTAGCTTTCTCTGACTTTATCTTCCTTAGTGCTGTTCTTACGTCTTATAGGGTAGGCTCCTCCTCTTCTTTCATTACAGGTTGTGTGTGGGGCAGTACTGCTTCTGTGGGGATTTCATCTTTTCAGAAGCTGCAGGAAGTACTCCTTCTATTTGCTTTGATGTCATGGAAACTGGTGAGCAGATTGGTGGCACTCCTTATGAAGGGTGTCTGAATATCTTCTTTTTCTTTTTGTCTTGCAACCTAATAGAGTTTCTTTGTCCATCTATTAAGTCATCTCCTTGAAGTTGGTAGAGTGTTTCAGATGCCTCTTTGTTAGCCAGCCAGTATTCCTTCTTAGCCAGGTTTCTTTTTTTTGTCTCACATGTTTTTCTGTTCCTATTTCTTTTGATGACTTCTTGGACCTTTGCATTTCACCACCAAGTTTTATTATTAACTTATTTCCATACCTGAATCAGACACATATCTGTTCTGTAGTTGATACACATGCTGTTTTGAGGCACTTAACATTCTTCTTCATCTCAACCTATGTTGTCTTCTTCCTGAGGTGCTAAATCCCGGAGTATTTTTTTAACTCTTGTGCTTTCTTTCCACCTGGTCTTCAGCTTAGTCTCTGTTGACCTTAGATCCTTCTCTGAAAACTGCTTGCAGCTAATTGTGACAAACAGTGGTTTAAGCTGTGGGCCAACAGTTTCACTGGAGATGACCTTGCACTCTCTAATTCTATACTAGTGTCCTTTCTTTACTAGGCCAAAGTCTACATGTGTTGCATGTTGGCGCCTCTTGCATGTGATCTTGTGACCCTCACTTTTGTTGAACCATGTGTTGACCACCATCAAGCCATTTGCAAGACATATGTCTAGAATTGACTTCTTTATTCCTAATGTCCCACCCATGTGAGCCCAGGCAGTCTTTATATCCTTTTCAGTCTGTCCAGATATGTGGATTTCAGTCCATCATTATCAACACCAGCCCATGTTGTCTTGCTTTATCTAGTAGGTCTTGTAACACAACTGAATGAATGCATTCTTTTCCACCCTGTCACATCCCTGTTGTGGGACACAGGCTAAGATTATGAATACTGCTCTAGCCTTACACTGGAGTCTGTTACTAATTTTTATGGTATCTATCACTGTCTCATGTATTCTCTCCCTCATCACAATTTCCACTCTATTTCTAGTCTGTCCTCCTTCTGAGCAGTAGACTCTGTACCGCAAGCCAAGTAGCCTTGCTGTGCGGCCCTTCCATCTTGTTTCCTGGATGTCCACTCTCCTTCTTACCATCCTGTTATCCATTTCCAACCTATATATATCCTATCAGTGAACCTACAATGAGTGTAGAAATTCTTTGTTCATGTTTGACAAGTTGATTGGCTTTAAATCCACCTTTCATGTAAAAGAACTATCCCAGGAAACTCAACCTGAGCAACTGAACACTGTCCAGTCAGTTGCTTATTGACCCAGGGCTGCTGAGCTTTATGGTAGGCACACACTGGCCAATAGAGGCAAATACACCCCACCACCATTAGCATGTGTCTTTGGTGTAGGTCAGAGTAGGCCAGGTCCTCAACCCATTTATCACTAGCAAACACCCATACCCATTTTTGTCAACTTTATGTGTACACCTCAGCTTAATATGATAAATAAAGCTTTGAATTTCTACTCAGGCAGTAGCCACATATTAAATTATTGTTTCACATTAATCACAGTAATCCTGGAAATGCACAATTGTCATGCAAAAGCAGACAGTGAGTTTTTAAACTGAGAAAACAAGAGGATCATTGACTTTCTACAGATATCCCTCTATCTCAGCAGTTAGAACTAAAATTGGCAGCCATGTATAATATTTGGTGAAACATATTTTAAGTATTTCACAGAGTGTGCAATAGCAAAATCTTTCTTTGGCCTGTAGTCAGCCATGCCTTCTATTACTTTTGTGTAAAGGCATGAGGCATAACATCCATTAGGAGGGTCCCATCCCCCAGCTCCCCCTGCCACAATGCCTCAAGGGTCTTAAAATATGTTCATAACAGGTGAGTTTATAAATGGGTGCAGCAGCTCTCTTGCTACATATGGGCATTCCTCTCTCTCCATTAGTCATTTGAAGCCACAGTAAATGTGCATTAAAACTGAATGGCATGCTTAAATTAAGTTACACCTTGTATTTCAGTGCTATTCCATGGAAACAGTGACACATTAAAGTACTTCAAGCTTCACATAAATCACAGTAATCCAGCAAATTCCCACTAGTCCTGCAAAGGCAGATAGTGACTGTTTAAACAGATAAAACAACCAGAAAGTCAGTTACTTTCTACAGACAAATCCCCAAAAACACACAGCCACACATGCACACATATACACATACACACATATGCAGTTATAGCTAAAATAACAGCCATGGATTGTATTTCAGCTCAGCTATGGAATCATAGTTCACAACCTCTTTGCGCAAAAGTTCTACAAAGACAAAAATAATGGGGGGGACGAAACCCCAGAAATAGGGACACATTTTAAATATTGTGCTTATAAATTTAGAACATTGCTAGAATAAAAACTCTTGTGTTACCATACATTGTCTGAAGGAAATGAAGTCTGAAACACAAATACTTGCCATTAATTAGTGAATTTAATCCTCACTGAGTTTCCTCAAAAATCTAAAAAAACCCACAATTTTTTTTGAGGAACAGATCAAAAATATGAGGCAAACATCTGGACATTCTGTAAAAATCTGGACACGTGAGGTATGCATGGATTGTGTTTCATCTCAGTTTCATGGAAATAGTAGCCACACATTAAAGTATTTCAAGTTCTTTCACACAAATCACAGTAATATCTCATAGTCAGAATACTAAAAATAATAAAAAACAGTCATTAGTCATATTCACCCACAAATAGGCCAGCATTTTTTAGGCTGCTTAAATTTATTTAGTTAGTAGAACAACAGGTTTTGCATCAATAAACAATTTCTAAGGAAAAAGAAGTACCAAACTCCAATGCCGGGTATTTTGGATTGACTGTAATCATCAGTGATTTTCCAGAGAAAAAATAGGAGGGACATATCTCTTAACCACTTAACACAAGATGTATGGATGTAGTTATCAATGATGGAGAAAACACGTCCAAAGTCAAGAGACATATTTTAAATATTGTACTTGTAAACTTAGAAAGCTGCTGGAAAATTGGCTGTAGGTTACCATGCATTTTCTTAAGGATATGAAGTCTGAAACTTAAATGTCTGACATTAATTAGTGATGTCAATCCTTACTGATTTGCCTGAAAAACACAAATGTTACATAAGTCAGACCAAAAATATGAGCAAAAATCTATTCAGTTGAGTAGTTGAGTTGTATGACAAGAGATAGGGCAAGCACAATAGACAATGCACTGTGCAAAATCAGGGACAGGTGAAGACTTGCCAGCCCTCAGCCATCCAAATGATTCTGTTATAAAAGAAAGAAATTGCAAAAATACTTACCATGTACCATCATGGGGGTCTCTGTTTGAAGTGGACTATCTCAGGAGAAATTGTTGCCTTCTTGTTCTGTCCCACCCAGAAGCTACCTATTCATTGTCTAGGTAGATCGGTGGCATGAGCAGGGAGACAAAAATTAGAATGGCCAAAGCTTTACAACTTCTTTCTTAGGGTATCACTCTTGCTTTTCTAGTAGGCATGCTTTTCAGGTGTTTATTCTTTTATATTTTCTACTAAAAACTTGCTGTGTTTCTTTACTGTAAAATAAATAAATACCTGGAGAGCACACCTACCACTGAAGCAAGAGTGGTATCCCAGACAGCTGCCTAGTAGGTTTATGCTTAAGGTTAGCCATGCTATAGTTCAACCATTGTAGACATGTATGCAGGCAAAGGCAGGGTATGATTATGAAAAAGTGTTTTCATACTTCACTTTACGCCCATCTCACATATCATATAACAGTCCTGAGTGATAAAACAAATCTTGCACCCATTCATCTAATTTATGTTTCCTTCATTGCATTTAACCATAGATTCCCCATTAGATAACTCTATAATCAAGCTCTAAAGTTCTGCATTTTTATCTGTGAAAATATTCAGGGCATGTACCCTACAAAGCTGCACAAACAGGCGGGGGATATTGTTCAGGTGACACTCTTTGTTAGAAGACAACCCAGTGTATCAGTCCAGAGGTAAACTGTCAGTAGCCAGAAAAAAAAAATCTAGAGCATATGCTATACCCGATAAGTTGGGTAAAGTATACTGTGTGGGTACTGTCTATATCTTCTACAGTTTTAGTAACTTTTTCTTCAACTGTCTTTCATTCCTGACATATCAGTACTTGGTCTTTTACTTCTTTATACAGTTAAAATAAACAAGATTTCACACACACACACACACACACACACACACACACACACACACACACACACACACACACACACACACACACATGCACTCTCTCACCTAAATATGCCTTTACATAGGTATATGTTTGAAACGGGTGCACATAGCTATAGCATATCTGTGTAGAATGGCATGTCAAGCTGTGTTGATTAATAGTCTGTAACCTGTATGAAAGATTCTGGTTGCTTCTTTTCTTCAGCTTGCTGGCTGTCTTGCTGTTGCTAAATGACTACCTTTTATTTAGATTTCTGATTGTAGATTCTAGTTTTAGTGCATGATTGCTAAGCATTTTTTTTTTTTTGCTGTTAACCTATTTGTTTATAATTAATAATGTTCATCTGCATTGAAACCTTGAAGAATGAATTCAGTCACTGGTGCGCACCACTATTTAAGTCACCCTATTTTTTAAGGCGAGTAGTATTTATTCTTTGGCTGTGAGTAGAGGCACAAAACATAAAAATTGCAGCTCAGTATTGTTTTAAATGAGCACAACTCCTGAGAAATAATCGAGTCCTGCAGATTTTACAGCTGTGAAATTCAAAACACATTAGCATAGATACAAACTTATTTAGACAGCATTTTTTACAGAAGCACAATTCTTATCTATTTCCATTTTTGTTCTAGAATATTTTTAACATTTTCCATGGTTCGATAATGGATAATTTTCATTTCTGACCATTAACATGACTCCATAAACTAGCACTGATGCTCTTCTTAAAACTGAGTAAATATGCCCAGAGTTCTTATCTGTTTTAATTTTTGCTGCATTCTGTTCTTAACACCATGCATTGCTCAGTAATGGGTAACTTTCAGTTTTGGCCAACAATGTGACTCCTTCAGCTAGCAATTATACTCTTATTGAAACTGAATTGTGATTACTGAGTACATTAGAAACTCAGAGTCATACTCCCCTGGATTCTCAAAAGCCTGCACGGAGTGCAAGATAATTGCAGTAGCTCACGCACGCAATATGTCTGCTGTGCAATCCAGGAACAGCCGGCAAGGGCATGCACGAGAGCTCCAGCACTAATCTTGCATGGACTAAGCCCTGGTATGCAAATCACCACATTTGCTGGAGAAATCCATGCAAATGAGGTGATATTGCAATCCTGGAAGCTTGCAATCGTCCGTGCAAGACAAGTGCAATCTGCAGAAATGTACTCGGTAAGTAACCGAGCATATTTCTGCAAATTCCAAAACAGAGCTATGACAGCTCCAAATAAAGGCTGCAGATTATTGAGGAAGCATGCCAATGGCCAAGTAGAAGGCCATTGGCATTGCAAACTGTTTAAAAAATAAATAAAACAACTTTTATTTTTGCCGATCTCGGCTGTTTAAGCATAGGGCAGCGGTGCGCAAATGGGATCGGGAGAAAATAAGAAAATAAACTGAAAATGAACATTCTAACAAAATTTAGTATTCTGCCATGCAAGTCAATGGCAGGCAAAAGACAACCTGGCCAGTGAGTAGTGGTTGCTAAGGGGGGAGGCTCAGTGTGGGACATGTAACTATGCATTAGCAGGCAATCCTATGCAAATGAGGATAATGTTAGTGAATCCCAGATTTTCCCAGGGTGTGAGGCAGGTCCCAAGAGTGTAAGAGTATAAATAGCTAGGTGCAAGACTAGGATATAGGTGACATCATGGGGGGTGTGTCAAGCATACTGTAAGTGGATTGGAGACCTGTGACTCAGGACTGCTCCTAGGTTAGCAAAGCTAAACTAGGGGTGTGTCAAAACTTGCCTAGCACACTTTACAAAGTGTAAGCGGGTGTGCGCGCTGTGCACCAGGTTTTACAGGAAGAAAAAGGAAGTTAAACCAGGAAAAAGCAGCTCTGTGCACATATGAGCACTCCGTTTGCGCGACGCACACACAGGCTTAAACAGGGAGGCAATGGGCAGGGAAAACAGCAGTAGGAGGGTAATCAAGGAGAACTAGCTTAGCTGAAAGGTGAAATGTATCAGAATCAGCCAATTACACAGGCAGCAGAGCAGCCCAGCCCAGCACACCACTATAAACTATGCAAACACCTTTCTCCCTGGTTTTTCCCAAAAGCTCTGCACCGCCGGTGTATACAGACAGGGAAATTAAAAAAAAAACAAAAACAAGAGAAAAAATATTAGGGGCTGGTTTTGCTATCATAAACCAGCATATGCAAGAGGCTGAGGGTGGTGAGGATGTGAATGCTGCTGAGCAACCCACAGTGAGGAGACAGAGAAGCGTGTACAGACCCACGGTAACCTACCAAGGTCTGCATGAGCTGGAGATAGTGGAGTGCTGTAGGGTGGACAGGGACCTCCTACAGCAAATTGTCGAGCTGTGCCAGCCACGCCTCACACACAGAACTAACAGAGGGAAACCCATCCCAGTGGATACCAAGGTATGTGTAGGCCTAAGAATACTAGCTACAGGTACCTTCCAAAGGCTAACTGGGGATATGATGGGTATTTCCCAGGCATCAGCATCCAGGGTACTCTACCAGTTCCTGGATGCCATTTTAGCTCATGTCAGTGAGCATGTATATTTCCCCATCACCTGTGGGGCATTGGTCAGCAATATGCATCTCTTCTACCAAATAGCAGAATACCCAGAGGTAGTGGGGTGCAATAGACTGCATGCATATACGCATTAAAGCACCACCAGGTGAGCGGGGTAGGGTCTACATCAACCGCAAGGGCTTCCCCTCCATCAACTGCCAGGTCGTGTGCAATGCCCAGGGCATAATAATGAATGTGTGTGCTGGCTGCCCTAGAAGCTACATCTGACATCTGCTGTAGCTGTACCAGACATTTGCCAATGGGGACATCCCACACGGTCATCTAGTGGGGGATGCTGGATACGCACTGGAGCCATGGCTGATGACACCCATGAGAAATGCCTACACACCCGAACAAGAACTCCATAATGATGCACGTGCACAAACACGAATCATAATAGAGCATGTGTTTGGGATGCTCAAGTCATGGTTCTGGTGCCTGGACACATCCGGTGGAGCCTTGCAGTACTCACCAACTACATGTACCCAAATTGTCCTTGTATGTGCCATGCTACTCAATATGATCCTGCGGAAACAGCTGCAGCAGGAACAACATGGGGCAGGGCCACACAGCCCCCCACCAGTGCCAAGGCCTGCACAGGTGCAGAGTGACTCAAAGGAGGAACAACCTGTGCCTGCCCCAATAGGCAGAAGGAAGCATGCCCAGTATGCCCTGGCCTTGGCAAAGAGTCAACGCATAGCACATGCATTGACACAGTAGGGACCTAGGGAATGACACCTCTCTCTGACTCGCACATACAGTAAAAGGGATGCCAAACATGACACTACATGTGCGCAACCATGTATAGGGAGTATACTATGTGCATCCAACATAGGCAGCCCTGCATCACCATCCTCAATACTGGGACACCCACAAGGTAAGTGACTCACACATGCCAGTCGAGGGGGCATATACCCAACAACAGTCACAGCCAGCAGGATAGGTGTGGACAAACACAAACAAATGCTGTACTATGGCCTCTGAATGAGCCCCATGGGTAACCCTACCCCAGCTCTACACAGACAGACTGCAGCAGGGCAGGCAGTTGGATGTAAGTTGTGAAGGCTAGGAAGTCAGAAACTAATATGTAGGTAGTGAAAGCTACGATGTGTAGTACCCTGATATGCCTTTAGCCAGCACGATAGGTAAGACTACATACTGAAATGGTGTACATGACATACCAGTACAGTCCTAGCAACTGTGTAAAAGTGTAAGGGGTGCCCCACCATCCTATGTACACTTATAGTAACAGTCATGTGTGCCCCACCACCCCTCTGTAGAAATGTAGAAACAGTTTGGTGTCCCATCCCCCCCCCCGCTATGCATAAATGTAGCAACAGTCAATGCCAAATGACTGATGTATACCCTGCAGACACAGCATGCTACCTGTCTGTGTACAACACAAAGGTCAGCACCGCAGTACAGACCACCTGGACTTGATCCACACATGCAATATAGATGGCCATACTGGGCATGCTCGCACACTTCAAGGAATGAAGGCAATGTCAGTCAACAACATACTGAAGGCCCATACTGGGCATGCTCACACACACTTAAACACAAGAAGGCCATGTCAGCAAACAACAATGGACTAGACATATCTGACAGTTGCAGTTCTCAGTGCAGACACATGTCAATATGCACCAATCCTGCCTTTCACACACAGTGGATAGGAATACAGACATATATGTAAGAACAACACACTATAATAAGTCAAAGGTAGATGGACATAGATGTGTTGAAGTGGGTGACTGTGACAAGGAGCCATCTGGACCTGTCCCACCCAGCACACAGCCAAAGGGCCCCAAACACATGAAGTGCAGGTGTCACTCACTGCAGATAATAGCCACCGGTATCTGTCAGTATGGCAGCGTGTTGCACATGCCAGCTGTGCAACATGACTGTACAAGGAAGTTGTCACCTAATAGCTGTATACACGTACCGTGGCATATGACCCCTTGTGTGCCCACATGTGGCATGTCAACCCCTACATGAATGGATTACGGCCCATGCACACACTGCCCTCTCCGTAGCAGTATCATAACAAGCCTGCTGAGGTCATCCAATGTGAAATACACCTTTGGGGGAGCTGTAGCTCAGTAATCCCCATGGCGAGTCCCATAACTGTGTACTGCTGTACTGATAAACTAGTTAGGTAGTAGTCCTAACCCCAGACTTGGCAACTGTGTGTCTATGTGTGCATGTCTCGGTCTCTGCCTGTGTAGAGAGAAATGCTTTCTAGGCTACTCACACTCATTACAGTTCATATACACAACATTGGCAGGGCTGCAGATGTCACGCAACTAGAAATACACCTCTGGGGACATCATAGCCCAGTAATTTCCATAGCTCATCTTGTAACTGTGTACTGCTGTAGTATTCTAAAGTAGTTAGGTAGGTGTTCTAACCCCAGACCTGGCAACTGTGTGAAGGTGTGTGTGTCAGACTGCATAGAGAGCAATGCCTTTTTAGGCCACTCACACCCTGTACAATACATATACTCCACTATAGCAAGGCTGCTGATGTCACTCACCTAGAAATACACCTCTGGGTAAATCATAACCCAGTAAACTCTGTAGCACATCCTGTAACTGCGTACTGCTGTAGTGTGATGAAGTAGTTAGATAGATGTTCTAACTCCAGACCTGGCAACTGTGTGAATGTGTGTGTGTGTGTGTCTGACTGCGTAAAGATCAATGCTTTTTAGGCCACTCACACCCCATACAATACACATACTCGACTTTGGCAAGTCTGCTGATGTCACTCACCTAGAAATACACCTCTGAGGAAATCATAGCCCAGTAAACTCTGTAGTGCACCCTGTAACTGCACACTACTGTAGTGTAATTAAGTAGGTGTTCTAACCCCAGACCTGGCTTGTGTGTGTAGGACTGTGTAGACAGCAATGCTTTTTAGGCCACGCACACCCTGTACAATACACATACTCGACTTTGGCAAGGCTGCTGATGTCACTCACCTAGAAATACACCTCTGGGAAAATCATAGCCCAGTCATCTTCGTAGTGCTTTTTGTAACTGCGTACTGCTGTAGTGTAATAAAGTAGTGAGGTAGTTGTTCTAACCCTAAATCTGGCAACTGTGTGTGTCTGATTGAGTAGAAAGCAATGCTTTTTAGGCTACTCACACCTTGTACAATACACATACTCGACTTTGGCAAGGTTGCTGATGTCACTCATCTAGAAATACATCTCTGTGAAAATCATAACCCAGTAATCTCTGTAGCACGTCCTGTAACTGTGCACTACTGTAGTGTGATAAAGTAGTTTTAACCCCAAACTTGGCAACTGTGTGGGTGTGTGTATGAATCTTTGTGTCTCTGTCTGTCTGTGACTGAGTAACAAACAATGCTTTTTAGGTTACTCACACTCCTTAGAATTCATATACTCATCTTTGGCAAGGCTGCTGATGTCACTTACCTAGAAATGCACCTGTGGGAAAGTCATAGCTCAGTAATCTCTGTTGAGCATCCTGTAACTGCATACTGCTGTAGTGTGATTTTGAACTGTGGTAGGGTTCCATCTCCACCCATGCCAGTTCTGGATGTTTTGTATGTGTTGCAATGTCTGAGTATGGAGCAATGCATCTTAGGCTACTCACTCACAGTACATTTCAAATGCCCTACATTGCCAATCCTGTTGATATCATTCATTGTGAAGTAAAACTTTGGTGAGAAAGCTCTTTAGTAATCCCTGTGGTGCGGCCTATAAGAGCTTTATGCTGTAGTGTGATATAGACCTCAGTCAGGGATTCTATACCCACACATGTCAGTTGTGGATGTTTTGTGTGTGTCTCACTGCCTGTGTAGGGAGCAATTCATTTTAGGCTAGTCACTTGCAGTACAGCTGAAATGCCCTACTTTGGTAAACCTGCTGATGTAATTCAATATGAAATACACCTTTGGGGAAGGATGTTTCTAGTAATTCCTGTGGTGTGTCCCATAACAGCTTCATGTTGTAGTGTAATATAGACCTCGGTCAGGGAATATATACCCACTCATGTCAGTTGTGGATGTTTTGTGTGTGTCTCACTGTCTGTGTAGGGAGCAATGCATTTTAGGCTAGTCACTCGCAGTACAGTTGAAATGCCCTACTTTGGTAATCCTGCTGATGTCATTCACTGTGAAATACAACTTTGGGGAAATAGTACTCCTTAAATGTCTGTGGCGTGTACTATAACTGCATAGTACATTAGTGTAATAAAGTAATTAGGTAGGGTTCTACTCCCAGATATGACAGGTGTGTGTGTTTGAAACTTGTATTCTGTCCTCTGGAGAGGTGATTGTGGGCAATGTGGAGGGGGATTTGCTAATTATGGTGGCCCTACTATATATATCACAATTTCAACATACAGGGATAATAGATGTAAATAAGCTGGGAGGCAGGGGTGCAAAGCCATACCCATACATGTGACATCAAGGCCAGCCAATCCAAGTTAACAACCCCACTATTACCCAGAGCACACACTCAACCCATTTGTCATATGAACACACATGCCTAGGCAGCAGCCAATATGTGGGTATTACACTGCATATTGGCCACTGATAGTAGCTATGCAGTGATAGCAGTGGGCTACAGAGGGCATGTCACCCTGCCAATCTGTCCAATATGCATGTACATGCAGACAGTGCACCTCTACCATGTTCCTCATTGACCACCTGAGGTGCCTTCAAATGTGACTCACAATGGACATACCATGCCTGACAACATGTGCTGTATGGACAGATGACACTGACATCAGGGAATGCTGGTGGCATGCTGTCAATGTAGGTGAAGGGTAAACCTGCAGCCCATTAACAGTTCCTGCCACAGGTGGGCAATACTGGCACATCTGATGATAATCTGTGTTCACAACATGGGCCAGACACCCCAGGTACAGTTTCACATGTCACTATACATGCATGTGGGAGGTGTGCACATCCCAGACACCATCAATGTCATGGACTAAGGAACACATACATGGCATGTGGTGTACAGCATGATGGGGGATGCAATGCACACCTGTTTGGGCAAATGCTACAGGCCTGAGCCACAATGCAGGCCATTGTCATGTGGCCTGATGCCAAGGCACAGTTGACCACCACACACACGTGTAGACATGCACCCATGCATGTCAGAACTGGCACCCTGTGTGTCCGTGTGTGTGTGTTGTATGGTGTGTATGTCCCCATCCACATGTACTACAACCCCCCAGGGCATACTGAAGCATGCTGTCTAATGTCTGACATCTCCTAATACTCTTTGCCCATACGGCCTCTGTATGACCCATGTGGTGCATGTGATACCTACACATTGATGTGTTGTGGCAATCCCACTAGTGATGAGTTGCACTCCTGGCCCTGCCAAGTGTGTAAATGTGTGTGCTTCCCCTGTGTGAGTGTGCCTGTGTTGACGCTGGCACCTGTTCATGCAGATAGGCATGTGTACGATACAAACCGTATGTCTACTGTATCCCTGTTGTAGATGTCACTCTCCCTCACATATATGTTCTGAGTGCTACACATCAGTTAACCCATGTGGGGCATCCAATAATTGCATCGAACTGTGATAGCACTACGTAGTTGTCGGGGGTTTGATACCCTGTGCAGGTAGGTGTGTGACACAGACATGCTTCAGTTTTACATTCCCACCCCTCCCTGACATGTATTTGCCTCTGTCTGCCTCCCCCACTCCCTCTCTGGTGGATGTGGAGACCCACACCTGCCTTGTTTAGGCAGCAGCATGTGTATTTTACGTGATGCTCATGATCAGCTGATGGGCTCTGCACGAATTGCAGCCCTCCCCTAGCTGATAGCATGTGTAACAGCTGTGGTAAATATCCCATAGCCAATTGCATGGAAACACACTCCAATACATCATGGTGGTGTTGGGCCTTTTCAGTCACTGTGAGCAGGAACTAGATCTGTTGTTTGGCAAACAGCATCTCAGATGGATTGGGGTTTACCTCTAAAAACATACACCGTGGAAAGAGGGCAACAAACAAGAGGGGGAATGTGCGTGACCTAAGTACAGACTGTAAGTGCTTCTATACTGCATTTGGAGTAGTGTTGGTTTAACAGTGTTTGTCTGGATATGCCTGTAATACATGTAGTAATACATGCCATGTCAGTTCCATGTATATGAGGAATCCCCATCTGCAGGATCATCTGCAGACTGGTTAGTGTTGTGCCTATGGTTTCATGTGTTACCCACAGTGCATCTCTCTGTGGAATGCAGATGGTAGTGTGAGGATTGCAGACTGTAGATGCTGAAGGCCGTGACAGTTATTGACTACATATCTCTCATAGGACATATTTTGCAACAAGCACTGTTACAATGGAAAATATACAAGGTTATCACAGCAACATGTCTATACTAGCCCTGTGTATGTGCTGTCAGCCACACCACTGTCAACGTTTGTACATATGGCGTGCATGAAGTGGTGCATATGTGCTGCATGCTATAAATAGGGTCACCTTATCTGATAACAAGCCAGTGATATATCAGATTGCTGCACATGTCATGTACAGTAGGGGTTATATTTCATGACATAACCTGGACATTCTGTGGATGTTTGTACAGTACTGAGGTCTGTGTAGTGATGGTGAATGTCAGCAGTGTGTGTATTGTTAATATGT
>NC_056730.1:204916191-204988691 GCF_019279795.1 Protopterus annectens
ATGAACCCATGATCAATGTCACTGGTTATCTCAACACACGGGACCCTGTCAATGTTGTCCTTGTCAAAGGCAGAGAATACACCCTGACCTGGTATACCTCCTTAACCCAATCATGACAGGTGTAGATGAGGGTTAGGAGGTGCACAATGCCTATGTAGATCATAGCAGGCTTTTGTATACCATCCCGCTTGTAGTAATGTGTGTAGTTGTTATGGGATCTACCTCCGTTTACAGGATATGTTTCCACCAGGACTGCTTGGCTTATGCCAACATACCACAGGTGCCATCCCATGGGCATACAGTCATTCACAGGTCATAGATGTGTCAATGCCCTCCTCCACACTGTTGAGGTGTGCAGCACTACTGGGGTTGCTATAACTCACTGGGTGTAGCTGTTGTGGAAACGACTGCCATAATTGCAGTTACTGTTGCATCTATCCCTCCATATAGCTGTCTGTAATACTGTACAGTGTATGTAATCAGGCTGTTAGTTGTTGTCTACACCATTCACAGTAGTTGAGTGCCTCACACCCTCCTAAGATTAGGGCTATGCCACCGGCATTGGCACACACATGTTAATTAGGTGAGGATTGCAGTAGAGTGGGGAGAGGGATATACACCCTGCTGTTAGCATGTTCAATGTCATAAACATTGCAGACTGCATATATATCACTGTGTGGTTGTGCCTATCTTGTCTGGGTGGGATTACATGTGCAACAGATGTGTTACCTACATGGGGACATACCTCCATGTGAACAGTCCTGTACCTGTACTGTATCTAAACCAAACACACTGTGTGTTGTACCCAGCCACGGCATGTGTACCACCCACTACACTTAATGGTGTGCACTGTAGAAGGCCTGCTGACACCACTACACCCATCAGCCATGGGGCACATGGACAAACACAACACAATCTGAACAGATACTGGTGACAACCATATAATATTGTTAATTAAAGCTATGATGCATCATGGCTGCACAGCTACACCTTCAAGATGTTAGCATTTCACTTTACTGCTGACAGCATGCTACACATCATTCCATTGCTACACTGTTGTATGGTCACCCTGTGCATCAGAACCATGTTAGCCTGTCCCTGCATCAATGTTACGGATGTCAGGCAGTGGCACAGGTATCATCATATGCACAGGGTGTGTTGTTGGTTTGCCAAAGGCCTAGGCTCAGCCATACAATTGACAACACGTGTGTGTGTGAGGGGGCTGAGTATTGTTATGGACCACTGGTGATGTGTATGCAGGTATGTGGTTGCCCAAGGTTCGTTGTTTATGTGTGTGTGTCTGCATGCACACAGTTCATCCATGTGGCTGCCCTATACAGGAAAATGTGGGACAGCTGCAGACTGTACCTGGCAGGGTTTGCAGTTCACCATTTCCGGCCATGGACATGGGACCTGTGCCTGGCAGGGGTGCAACAGGCAGTATCAGGTACAGAGCCAGACCAAGTAATGTCCCCCAAGTTTGACAGACATCCACTGGATCCAGGTCACTCCTGGGACTGGCCAGGGCCACGTGCATGTGGTCTGCTATGATGGGTTGTGGGCAGCCCCCCCACAGTACTGGGGCTGGTACTGCCTTTACAGGAGTGGCTGTGACTGTTTGGACATCCACAGCAACCTTCAGCTGCTGGGGTTGCTGGCATTCATCCACGTGGCTGTCGCAACCGTCCTGTGCTGTCCTGATGCATGGACATGAGAATGTCTCACCCCACCGTCTATACATGACCTCAGTGTAATTACAGATGGCACCTGCTAGGTCATGGATGCTGTCAGTTACAGAGGTGTGATGAGCCCTCTGAGCCCTTAGACCGTGCCTGGTGTACCATTCCATTTTTGCCTGTATCTCGATGACAGTCTGGAACATGCATGTGGTTGAAATAGATGTTGCACGTCTGCCAAGGGCATGATGACCAGCAGTGCTCCTACGAGCACCCCTGCACATCTGTCTATGTGATACCCTGTCAGACATCTGGCTATGGCTGCTGTGTCCTGACACATGTGCCATAGATACCACACTGTCCTGGCCCATGCAACCGTAGGCTGTCCCTCAGCTTGAGCCAATGTTGAGGTGTGTAGAGGCAGTGTGACTGTGTGCGTGGATGGTGTGGATATGTGTTTTGTGTCAATTCGTGGCCCAGCTGCAGCCCCTGACAACCTTTCCTGTGCCTCAACAAACCTATCTTCATGGTCACTGTCTGTATCAGTGACATCAGATTCCCTGCGGGGGAGACCCAGCCCCACATCACTACCTGTGAGAGGAAAACAGGGAACAGACTGTAAGACCTGTAGAACACCACTAAATAGTAAATACACACACACACACACACACACACACACACACACACACACACACACACACACACACACACACACACACACACACACACACAAAAGTGTGCAGACGTGGCCACACACACAGACATACACACATGCAGTAGACATACATGGCAACGCATACACTACAGCAGACAGCACCTACAGACAGCTCCCGCAATCCCATAACACACACAATAGCAGGTGATGGTGCAGTACAGTATCAGACACATACCTGTAATTACAGACATGTCAGCATACAGGACATGTGGGGCTGAACAGCATGCAGTGTAACTGTAGTCAATCCCCGTTACCAACATTATACATGGCTGCGATGCATGATTTCTGTTTGTAGGTGATGGCCCTCTCCCAGGAACCCACTGCACCCATGTCCACAGCATTGCTGTGCATCTGTTCAACACCCTGGCATGTACTGTGCACCATACCTCATGGATGTACACACCATTGCAGGATGTGTCTCTGTGTGCCAGGTGTGTTTTTGCTGCTGCTCAAAGCCTCTGTGTGTTCCTGGATCACATGTGGATATGTGTTTAGTGACTGCTTGATGTGTATTCATATATGCCATCATCAGTGGTGCATGTATGAGTGGTAGATTACCATTAAACTAACCACAGAGACATTGTACTGTACCTATGGTGAGTGTAGAGACCATTATTGATCAGGATTGGCCATGGCTGATGTTGCCTGTGGTACACATAGGTTAATAGGTGAGTACTAATCTATTGGTCCTGGGGCCTACATAAGCCTAGCCACAGGGGTCCCCTGCCATGCACCACTCACTAATGTTATTCCCCTGTGCCCCTGTCAGGCTGTGGCACACACATGCTACCCAGGGTGTATTCCCCATTCCCCATCCAATTGCCAAGTGTTTCTGTCAAGAGGGCCAATGAGTAGCATTACCTGACATGTATTGGTAGTCCATTCCAGAGTGTGGTGATTCCCCAGGACAGGGCCGTATCCCTCCAGTATGTTCTGTGTAATGTGTTGATTAGGTTTACGACCCTGGTGCATGTGTTAGCAGAGGGAGTGGGATGTCGTTATATGTAGCATGTTCAACTGCTCTCTGTATGACATAGCTGTGTATGTTGGGCAGATGTCAGCTGTGCTGGGGCATATGTGCACTGGAGTGTAGCCACAGTTGTCTGAGATGGACTGTGTATTGCATGTGTCTGAGGCTGGTAATTCCATTAGTGAGGTGTGTGCTGTGTCAGTGCACATGTACAGCATGCATTATGGGTGGGTGTGTTAGATGTGTACATGGCCTACACCTTAGCTATGACATGCACAGTGAATTGCCAAGCATAACCTTAAACCATACACACTGGCATCAGGCTGCTGCCTTGCTGGTATCCCAGAGGTACCTACATTGACATGGGATAGAGTTGATGTTAGTGGCCACAGCTGTGGCATTGCTACAGGGTGGCTGCAATATTGCAGTACAACAACAGCTGAAGTCCACAGTACTACAGTTTATGCATTACTGCTTATTGGTGCAACACAGCAACATACCCATCTCACACATGCATGGTCTACCTGTGCAGATGCATACACTACAGTATTCTACTGATATGCCCTGGAACCTTACCTGCATTCTCAATGTGTGGTGTGTGAGTAGCACCCACCTCCATGACCGTATATGTCTAGAGCTCTTGCGGGAGGGCAGGTGCTACCAGGCTGATGAACAGCTTCTCCACTCTGGTGAGGGGTGATGGATGTTATGTCCACCCCATTGCAAGGAGTCCACCCCGCATGGCAGCTGCACAACGTTGTACTTGCCGGAGCAGGTCACTACAATGATGACGGACCTGCTACTAAGTTTGGCTGTGCAACCCCACCTCATTGACCCTGCAAACCACATCATTCCACATGGCTGTTCTCACCTGCTGGTCCATGCTTGTCTGTTAGAAGAGCAGCTGACAGTTGTGGATGATGCTGATGATGATAATCTCCTCCTCAATGGCACTGCATGTGGGGTTTCACGGGTGTGCCATACTCCCTGAAAGCCATAATGATGGAAATATGTCTGAGCAACTCATATGTCAAGTTTACCACAATACAAAACATATATCAGTCTCCAGCCACCGTATCAGCTCCAACATACTGTTCACACTACGCTAGTGGTATGTGTCTGGTATGTGTACCATTGGGTCATATATTGCATTGTATAACACTTTCTACTATGTGGGTATAGACATGCTCCCTGTGGGGACAGTAGAGTTTCAGGGCTGTTACACGGTATTTTACCCGCATGCCATTGTCACTGCCACTATGTTTCCACATATGCATGTGGTAGGCCTGCTATTTGATTGCTACACATCTGCCATTCTGTAGTATTGGGGATATCTATGCATGCTGTTGGACATGTTTGGGATTGTGTGGACTATTACAGCAAACATATGTTCCATGACAGTTACACAACAGTATGTGTAGGGGTTATTTGCCAGCAGGAACACCACTCCAACCTAATGGGCACATGTTAGCAGCCCACCTCACATCCTTGGTGCACCATGGAACCTTAATATCTACTGTTCCATCACTACCTTCATGTGAAACTACCTCAGGGGATAGTGTCCCCCACCATGGAACACACACAGACATGTGTCTGTCACCCAGGTAGGTCATGGGTATTGGGCATAGGGAGGTCCACAGTGACATAGGGTATGTGCTACATCACCTGGAGGCATGCAGTACACATACACAAGGTTCGACATGCATGTCCCTCCTGCCCAGTGCACAGCCCAGGCACCTTTATGTCCATGTAGATGCTGTTGTGACTGTCCATGGGTGGGCATCATGTTCCCTTTGTTGCCATGTGGGGGCTCAATGGCCTCCACATTCCAAATGTAACTACCCGTCCACAGTGCTTAACCACCACGTGTCATATACCAGCACTGTATGCTGTCTTGTTTGTCACCCAACCAGACCTACATGCCAATATGTGCCTAATACCCTTCATCAACCTATATATCCCACCATCTCATACAATTGCAATGTGTTCCTAATGTGGGTTACACACCTCACTCCACACTCCATCTTGCTGCCATGTACTGGTGTGCAGGTATGTTGTGTATTGATGTGTGATGTTCTCTCACACATATCATGGCAGGGAAGATGTATTGACATGTATATATATATATATATATATATATATATATATTTTTTTTTTATATATACATATATATATATATATATATATATATATATATATATATATATATATATATATATGTGTGTGTGTGTGTGTGTGTGTGTGTGTGTGTGTGTGTGTGTGTGTGTGTGTGTGTGTGTGTGTGTGTGTGTGTGTGTGTGTGTATATACATATGTGCATATATGTGTAGATATCATTTTGTGTTGTTTATATACCTATATAAATGTATAACTGTCCGACGTTCTGTACACATACACAGCTGTGAATATATATCACACACATATATGTATCTATATTTGGGGTGTATACGGACATCTGGACCACGCTCATGTACCCTCTTTACTTCACAGCTGAACTGTTCTGCCTTGCTGTAACACAGACAGGGGTCACATGTGAACACAGACTAACATTAGGGGGCTATATATGGTGGCAAACTTTAGATAAACATATTATACTGCTATGGCAGCTGGGCATGCTATGCTACACTTTAACATGACTGCCCTGCAGGTGGTGTGGTCTCTCACTCATGTGTCTACCATGGCGGTATTAATACCCCCACCAGCCATTGGCCACAGTAATTTACAAAACACAGATATCATGGGTCACATTTTTTCCATTCACTGCAGGTCTGCACATTTGACAGGTATATCTCACTGCCCACAGGGACTGATACTACTGTCCAGTGCAGTTGTTGAGCACAACATCATTACAGGAACAAGCACTAATGGCACATATACATCCTTTCACAGTATACATCCTATTATTCTATGCCATATACTACATGCCAGTAAATGCATATCTGTTTCACATACCTGTTATGTTGTTTCCACTGTAACACAACCTTGAGCTTTGTGAACTTTCTTGAAGGTCTCTCTCTCTCTCTCTCTCTCTCTCTATGTCTCTCCAGTAGAGTGATTGAGATGGTTTGAATAGATTGCTTTTTTGGTATTGCACATGATCAGGTGATGGCCTCTGCACCAGTCAGTGTTCACCAGTTGCAAATTGCATGCAGCCTACTGTGTAGTACTTCAGATAACCACTGTCATGGCAACCTTGTACTATAAATTGCTACCTTCTGTGGGCATTGCCCCTTCACCTTTACAGTATGGATGAAATCCTTCCTGTGTGTCTACAACAGTATTACAGACAGCAGGTAGTAATACCTCTTACAGCAGAACCTGCAGACACAGGCCAAATCCACATTTGGGTAAGGTACCAGACCTATAGGCAGCATGAGTAGTGTTTTTGTGTGCAATATAACTTGCTGTTCTTACAGGGTTTCTGTGTACATGGTACTCTTTCATGGAATGTTGTCTGTCTGCATAGCTCTCAACTGTGGGCATATCCGTATGATACCAGGGAGATTGGCTGTTAGGTTTTGTCTGGCACCACACAGGTATTTTTCCCAAATATATCTGTGGCATTCTGTCTGTTGAGTGCTATCAGTACATGGCTACATCCATTTGTATTTCAATGTTGTATCCCTGCATAAGGGTATGCTTCAACGAATCCTGTATCACCAGCAATTTCCAGGGTGTGTAACAGCAATAATGCAAATATGGCCGTATGTTCCTGCCTCTGTCCTCCACATATATGCCAGTCTTTCTCCTGCTGTGATACAGGGAGGGTTCTTAGGTAATGGACTATCGTTATTTACCACTAGCATTACTGCTATCATCCCAGTCATGTCATGGACTCCCACACCAACTGTTGGGCCAGTTCCATATATATGGGGGCAACAGCTGGAGAACACATATGTGCCCTTGTACATTCCTGAGGTAAGTGTGTGGTACACAGGGTTCTATGCCATTAACCTAGGCTATGGCACCTTTCCAGTGATATAACTGTTAAGAATAGGGTCATTCAGTGTGATAGTGAGGTGTTAGGTTAAGCAATGTTATGTACAAGATACTGTGACATTAACACAAGTGCTACTTTTCCCCCAGGGCTTGACTACAGGGTGCAATTGGAGACTGCTGAACTACATCTGTAATTGTTGATTGTTACGTATCCTGAAGGCAAATCCTGTTCCTACTATTGTACTAATTGAAGGCCTTGGCCTGGACAGCATAGTACGGTATATACGTACGCTACGCTCGGGCTCTCTTCGCTCCCCTCCCTGCCCCCAATTCCCTCCCGCCCCCAGTACCTCTAAATTTATAGTACTATAGCCACTCCCCCACTTTCTAGATCCTATCTGCTTTCATCTCGGATAATTCCACCCACCCCTATTCTACTACCTGCATTTAATAGCACCTATTAGCTTTCATCTGGCATTCTCCCATCCCCCTTCCAGTACCTTTACCTCACCACTCTATCTTCTGGTGTTGCATCACCAGGTAAAACAGTTCCTTCACTCACTAGCTGAATCACATATAATGATATACTCCTCTTTACTACCCCTCTTGTTCACACCCCTCTTGTTCACACCATACCTCCTTACCTTGTATGAAAACCAGTTTCTTATGGGATTTCAGGTCCCAAAAGGCCATACTATCACCCCAGCTGTAAATCCTTCCACCTTCAACCATACTTACAGTACCAGATCCTATCCAACATCTTGTTCAGTCTATCAACATCTCAACCCCAGGCACATTAGCTCTAGATCCAAACACTACCACTAACTAATAAACAAATTCCTGAAGTTCATCACCAAGTATAGACGCAACCTAATACTTGGTGGTGATATTCACCCCAACCCTGGCCCACTCACTTCAGATACACATACCCCCTCTACTTGTAATCTAAGCTACAAACCTACAATTAATAGGCCAACTAACTCTCTCCTAGTCTGCCATCTCAATATTAGAAGCATTAATAACAAGGTACATGAATTGCATGCACTTCTGGATGTCCACTCCCCTGAGATTCTCTGTTTATCTGAAACCTGGTTAAAACCTAACACTAAAGACAATGAAGTGTTACCACCTGGGTACAACATGCACAGGCTGGATCGTGCTTCGAGGAAGGGGGTGGGGTAGCTGTACTCTATAAATCTGAGTTGAATGTCACCATAGATGTAATACAACCTCCTCAGATTAATAACTCTGAGATTCTTGCCACCAAATTGCAACTTAATAAAAATAAATGCATTAATATCATCTGTATGTACATTCCCCCAGGTAACAATATATCTACATTTGAAGATATCCTGCACTGGTTATCATGTCACTACCCCCAAGAAACCCTACTACTTGGAGACTTTAACATAGACTGGGACACCTGTTCCTTAGAATCCCCAACCACCCATATTAACCTGCATGCATTTACACAAATCATATCCACCCCTACCAGGATAGGTAAACCCAACCAAAAAGAAAGTATACTTGACTGGGTACTCATAAACAGCCACCCCCAACTGTACACCTCTGGTACCCTCCTTAATGGCCTAAGCGATCACCTTCTCACATATGTAATTAAGCACAAAACCATTAATTCCCAACAACCCTTACTCAGAAAGGTTAGAAACAATAAAACTTTGACCCTGCCAAATTCCAGCAAGAACTAAACTCATGTAATTGGTCTATTCTAAAACACCTCCCCTAGAGGAAGCAGTAGCATACTTTAACAACAAATTCCTTGAGATCCTTGATTTGCATGCACCTGTTCATTCAAAGAGAACCAAGGCAAAAACTGCACCATGGCTTTCTATAGAGTCTAAACTCAAAATTACCCTTAGAAACAAAGCATGGGCTTTATGGCATTCTTCTAAAGACCCTCAAGATCACATTAAATACAGGCAATCCAGGAACGAAACCAAAAAATCAATTTTACAAGACAAAAACAATACTACTGTAATTTACAGACAGTAAATCAAAATAACCCTCAGAAGTTTTGGGCAGGTTTAAATAATCTACTACATCCTGGACAAACTTCAACCCCAATCCCTGCTGCTACTATTGATAAAACCCCTGAAGATGTTTCTGATAGTTTTAACCAATTCTTTACTGAGACAATTCAAGCCCAAGCTAGCCAACTACCTCCTAGCTCCCCTGGTCCTGAAAGTAGCACCCCTAGAAACCTACTTGCGTTCAGCTTCCAACCAGTCGCCACTTCACTTATCTGTACCTTGATCAAAAAATTAAAACCCACTACACTTTCTGCTGATCAACTCCCTGCTGAGTACCTACAAAAATCAGCTGATGCTATTGCTTACCCCATCTCAATACTAATCAATCGAACCATAGTAGAAGCTAAAATTCCCACCATCTGGAAAATATCCTATGTAATCCCACTTCACAAAGGAGGCAGCTCTGCTGAATTCTCCAATTATAGGCCAATAGCTATACTCTCTCCACTTGCAAAGATTATGGAAAAATGTATTCATAGACAACTCATGCACCACCTAATCCAAAATCGCCTTATGGCAGACACTCAGCATGGCTTCCGTCCTCATCACAGCACTACTTCAGCCCTCCTAGCCTTTACTAACACCATAAACCATAATCGCAACAATAATTATATATCCTCAGCCCTCTTTTTGGATCTTTCCAAGGCATTCGATATGGTTGATCACCAACTTTTAATCCACACCCTGCAAACATTCTGTCTCGATACTGGAGCCCTCCAATGGTTTTAATCCTACCTGAATGGTCGACAGCAGGCTGTCCTCTGGCAGAACAAACTCTCTAACCTTCTACCTAACACCCTGTACCACAAGGCTCTATACTAGGGCCCTTGCTGTTCTCCATCTTCATTAACGACCTTTATACTGTCATCCCAAAAGTCAGCTGTATCCAATATGCTGATGACTCTACTCTGATTTGCTCAGCCACATCTCCAGTAGAGTTATGGTCAGCTACCCAGACCACCTTTAATACAATAGAAAACTGGCTTTCTGAACATCGTCTGATCCTAAATCCCAAAAAACTAAAATGCTGTTATTTTCACCAACACGTAGGTCTACCACTTTCACCTTTACCATAAAATCAAATGATGGCACAATAATCTCCCCTGACCCTTCTACAAAACTATTAGGTGTCATCCTAGACAATAATCTCAAATTTGACCTACATGTTAACCAAACTATCAAAACCATCAATAAAAAACTAGGGTCACTTTACAGAATAAAAGCCTTCCTACCCCCTCCAGCTAAAATTGCCATAGGTTGATCACACCTTCTTTCAACCCTTCTGTATGCATCCCCTCTACTTTCGAATTTGAACAAGACTGTCCTTAACAAACTCTCAATTTGCTACAACCACATTGCCAGGTTTGCCACTGGGCTGCCTTTTAGGACACATCATTGCATCAATCTAAATCAGCCTGGTTGGCTTGAACTACCTAGCCTAATCCAGTATAACCAACTGATTATGGCCTATAAAATCCTCTATAATCCGGACAATACTCCTGCACTTAAAAATATTATCACCCCCTATAACAATCCTAGACCGCTTCGATCCTCTAACAGACTATTAATTCAGACTAGCAAAATTAATAACACAGCCAGTGATTCTCTCTTTGCAAACTCTGTAAGTAGATCCTGGAACTCTCTTCCAGCTGATATTACCTTACTTTCCACCTTAGGTCAATTTAAAACTAGACTCAAACAACATTTGTCACTTAACTGGCTATGTCAATGTATCAAGCCTGGCTAACTCGAATGTGTAAAAATCTGTTAACCAGTTTACTGTGTAATTTAATTTAATACACACAAGCGGCAGAATGCTGATAAGAGGAAACACACCGAACACAATTTCTGCACCAACAGCAAACGAAAAACAGATTTATTAAAAATAAGCGCTTTCGGTAGAGAGCATTCTCTCCACCTTCATCAGACAATGGTTTTGTGTCAAGCACCTCCTTTTATACACAGCTGGTAATTGTTTAATTAGTTTACACAGTTAATAGTGAGCTGTTAACCTAAGCTGTAATAAACTGAAGGTGGTGGCTTTAAAATAAGCTATACCAAATGCGTTAAAAACCATTGGTAAAAAACCCTTAATAAAAACTTTTTGTATATGAACATAAATATATAAAAAATATATGAATAAATTGACATGAGTAAATAATATTGTGCATAAATAAATAAATACATACATACTCATGACATGATACGCAAATTCTGTTCTATAACTAATAATGTAAATATAATAAATCCATGAATTTTAACTATATGCAGCACTAACATAAATAAATTAATTACTAAAGGAAATACAAAATTGTAAGAGTTCTACATAAATCCCTTGAAATTCTGCATGAATTCTTGTTGAATAAATTATAAAATTGTGTATATACAAAATTATATATATACACACACACAAAGGATTACCTACACAGGTGCAGGAGATCATACACATCTATGCATGATGTATGCATTTCTCTACTATATCTGCATCCCTATGTTATATTTTTTATTATTATTTATTGTTATTTATTATTGTTATTATTGATTTGATATTATGTTAATTATTAGTAATTTCTTGTTTCTGTATTAAATAAATGTGAATAAGTGTATACAACAAATTATAAATCAATTAAAAATGAAATTTCTACCTCTTGAGAGCTTTTAGTTTTAAAATGCATTTTATAGATACTATCTCATTTAGGCCTGGAAAAATGTATGATGAGGTACGTACTTGCCAAAAAACCTCCTGTTCCTCTAACTCGAGTTGCCAAGGCCCTCCCCTAATGGAGGGTTGTACTTGTTGTATAATAGTGAACAAAAAGGAATGGTCGACATGTTGGCTAACATGTTTTGCCAAAGCATTATTCATGTCCCCAATACTTATGGCATGTACGTGCTCGTATATTCTTTTCTTAACTGGCCTATCGGTTTTACCGATATAAAAAGCAGAACATTGTCTGCATGTTGCCACATAGACAACTCCTCTAGATAGGCAGTTAAATTTACCATTAATTCTATACTCTTTCCCTGCCATGCGTATGCTATTGCCCGCTAAAACAAATTTACATTGTGGGCAACATCCACATTTATTCATTCCTTTTGTAGTACTTTTGGACTTGTTATTAGTTCTTTCTAACATGTTCTTTAAGTTTGGCCCCCTCCTGTAAGTGAACTTAGGTGTTTCACCCACACATTTGGTCAACTCTTCATCTTCCAACAGCACGTTCCAATTTTTAATGAAAATGTTTTTGATAGCCTTATAATCTAAACAAAAGGTAAATAAGAAGGAAATGTTACCAAAGGAATTAACATTAGTATTGTTAATTGTTTTTGTAACTATTCTTCCCTCTCTAAGAATGGGCTGAAAGTGCCCTGATTCTCTTTTAGTGATTACTTCCCTCCGAATTGTATCAATGAATGAATTTGGATACCCCCTCAATGAAAACATGGAAAAAATGTAATCACATTCCCTAAGGAACTCATCTTGCTCAGAGACCATCCTTGCGGCCCTGACAAATTGACCCTTGACCACACTCTTCTTTTGATGGAAGGGATGTGAGCTGGTAAAATGCAGATACGTATTGGAAAAAGTTGCTTTCCTATAGATGGTTGATTTTAACTTGTTCTGTATTACATCCTTCCTTAGTTTTACATCTAAAAACATAATTTCCATTTTGTCAAAGGAGTATGTGAATTCCAAAAAATTGGTTGACCTAGTGATACTATCAATAAAATTTGGTATTAAGTTAGATGAACCCTTCCACAAGAAAAACATGTCATCTTGGTACCTGGTGTACCAAGAGACATTTGTTTTATAGAGTGGATTACAAAATAGGTATTGGTTCTCCCATTGTGCCAGCACACTGTTAGCAAAAGTGCAACCACAGGGAGAACCCATTGCTATACCTGTGGTTTGAAGGAAGTATGTATTGTTGAACACTAAATAGTTGTTAGTGAGAATCAAATCTAACAGGGTTTCAACTAAATGCATCTGGTCTGTTGATGCCCCTTTCCTTAACATAAAATCCACTGTCCATTCGACACCTGTTTGGTGTGGAATAACTGTATAGAGGTCTTTTATGTCCACGACCAGAAATATGTTAGATGGATCAAAGGGAATTTTCCCAACATCTTCCAAAAAACTCCAGGAATCCCTGCATATTTGAGTCTCTGATTTGAGCAAAGGTTTCAAAATGCTGTCAACTAATTTGGCACAAGCAAATGTGATTGACCCCCTACCATCCACAATTGGTCTAAACGGGGGGTCAATCAAATCCTTGTGGATCTTCGGTGTGCCGAAAATGGTGGGGATCCTGGGTGCTAACATTGTGATGTACTGTAAGGTGTCATAGTCAATAGTTCCTTCTAAAAACAAATCTCTCATTACCTCTCTGATCTTATTATAGGCCCTGTTGACCTCATTAATGCTAGCCTGCACATAAGAATTGGAACTTAGCAACTGGTTGATTTTACTATCATACACGTGTTGATCCATGAAAATCAACCCACCCCCCTTATCAGGTGCCATCACCCTGATGTTACATTCATTAAGCATTTGTATAAATGCCAATTCATCTGAACTTGCATTGGGACAAGATCTGCAGTCATTCCTGCTACCCACATGATTTCTATGTGCTAAGTCCCTTAAATCAAGTTCACATGATTTCTCAAAAAAGGCTAGAATTCCTGTTAAAGGTGGGTTGAATACACTCGACACTCTTGTTGAACTCAAGAGTGAAGGGGTGTTCCTTAGAGTGAATGCAAGGTTTAATTTCCTGACAAAAAGTTTTAAATCTATGATTGTTTTAACCAAATCACAGTGTCTATCTGGAATAAATGATAATCCTTTAGCTAGGAAATCAACCACATATGTATTTACATTCAATACAGTGTAATTATAAATTTTAAAGTCCCTTGAAGAGTTGTAAAGAATAGAAGGCCCCTGTTGTGTCAGTAATGAAGGATCAGGCAAACCAACATCTACCACATAGGGGGGCTCTAGCGTCTCCGCTGATTGCCCCTTTTCCTTCTCTGATTGTTCCGTCGATTGTTGTTCGTATTGTTGTTCGACGTTGTATTCACCGGATGCAAATTCCTGTGAAAATCCTGTTGATTTTCAACATTTCTGGCCCCATCTCTTCCCTGAGGGGTGTTAAAATGTCCACCATTGTTCTGGTTGTTGCCCCCATTGTTATTTCTCAATCGTTCACTTCTTCGAAGAGGTTGGTCAACCTCTCCGTCAGTATTACTAGGCTGATTCTGAACCAAGTTGACAGTATCATTCTCATTAGTACCCACAGTCTGTAACCTCCATTTAGCCACTTGCCCTGGAGGTGGTAGTGGATAGGCTTTGTTATTTTCATATTCCCTTATGTCTCTCTGAATTTTATGTTTTTTATTATTGAGCATCTTTGTAATTGATGCCTCAATACTAGATAGTGTTCTTAGATAATCATATTTGAACCTTGGAAAGTCAGTGTGTTGTAATATCACAGTTTCTAATTTGCCAAGCTCGTCTTGTAATACACTGATCTCAACAGAATAAAAGTTAACAAGAGCTTCCATGAATTCCGTGGCCTGTTTATCAAAAAGGCCAAGGAGTTCTTTATGAAACACAGAACCAGTAATTAGACCAGCTGGGAAACGCCATTGGCGTAAGCCCTTGGGAACTATATGTCTTTCCATACACTCCTGTAAATACGAAATTTCCAGCTGTAGCTTTCTGCAGCGGAATAACTTTACATCAAATTCATCCAAGCTAGTTTGAAAAGAAAGGGCTGTTGTGTTGTTGTTACTCACCCCTTGATTATCAATGCGATTGTTTGCTTCACTTTCAGTCCGAAAAAAATCCTTCTTAGCTAAAACGGCTGCAAGACTCGGGATTGTAGTAAAGTTAGTCCCTCTATCCACGGATGATGTAGTCGACCGTTCTGTGATGTTAAGAGGTGCTTCCGATCCAGGTTGGGGAACTTCCCTGGTTCGTGTTCCCCCAGTTGCTACCATCCTTGGAATAACCGCTCCTCCTGCAAGCCCAGAGTTCGTTATGTTAGCAGGTGTAATGATTTGTTCGTTTACACCCGCCGGAATCATATTGTTCACCGACCTTACTTCCTGCACTTGTTGTGTTAGGAAATCGACTTTCTCCAGTAAGAGGTTAACCAAAGTGGTTAAGTCTCCCTGCGGACAAATTGTAGGAGGGACACCACTCGGTTGCGAACGATTTGTAGGAGGGACACCACTCAGTTGCTGGCTTCCGTGCCCTGCGTTGAAAAGATCAATTTGCGTACCAAGCTGCTGCTCCTCTGCAGAGTGTTCTTGGTGCTGCTCCATTACAGCACTGCCACGAGACAAACAAACTTGACGAAGTGAAACCAATAAAACTGTTGAAAATACACACAAGCGGCAGAATGCTGATAAGAGGAAACACACCGAACACAATTTCTGCACCAACAGCAAACGAAAAACAGGTTTATTAAAAATAAGCGCTTTCGGTAGAGAGCATTCTCTCCACCTTCATCAGACAATGGTTTTGTGTCAAGCACCTCCTTTTATACACAGCTGGTAATTATTTAATTAGTTTACACAGTTAATAGTGAGCTGTTAACCTAAGCTGTAATAAACTGAAGGTGGTGGCTTTAAAATAAGCTATACCAAATGCGTTAAAAACCATTGGTAAGGAACCATAATAAAACTTTTGTATATGAACATAAATATGTAAAAATATAAAAAATATATGAATAAATTGACATGAATAAATAATATTGTGCATAAATGAATAAATACATACATACTCATGACATGATACGCAAATTCTGTTCTATAACTAATAATGTAAATATAATAAATCCTGTTCTATAACTAATAATGTAAATATAATAAATCCATGAATTTTAACTATATGCAGCACTAACATAAATGAATTAATTACTAAAGGAAATACAAAATTGTAAGAGTTCTACATAAATCCCTTGAAATTCTGCATGAATTCTTGTTGAATAAATTATAAAGTTATAAAGCGCTTATTTTTAATAAATCTGTTTTTCGTTTGCTGTTGGTGCAGAAATTGTGTTCGGTGTGTTTCCTCTTATCAGCATTCTGCCGCTTGTGTGTATTTTCAACAGTTTTATTGGTTTTACTTCGTCAAGTTTGTTTGTCTCGTGGCAGTGCTGTAATGGAGCAGCACCAAGAACACTCTGCAGAGGAGCAGCAGCTTGGTACGCAAATTGATCTTTTCAACGCAGGGCACGGAAGCCAGCAACTGAGTGGTGTCCCTCCTACAAATCGTTCGCAACCGAGTGGTGTCCCTCCTACAATTTGTCCGCAGGGAGACTTAACCACTTTGGTTAACCTCTTACTGGAGAAAGTCGATTTCCTAACACAACAAGTGCAGGAAGTAAGGTCGGTGAACAATATGATTCCGGCGGGTGTAAACGAACAAATCATTACACCTGCTAACATAACGAACTCTGGGCTTGCAGGAGGGGCGGTTATTCCAAGGATGGTAGCAACTGGGGAACAACAGGAAGTTCCCCAACCTGGATCGGAAGCACCTCTTAACATCACAGAACGTCGACTACATCATCCGTGGATAGAGGGACTAACTTTACTTCAATCCCGAGTCTTGCAGCCGTTTTAGCTAAGAAGGATTTTTTTCGGACTGAAAGTGAAGCAAACAATCGCATTGATAATCAAGGGGTGAGTAACAACAACACAACAGCCCTTTCTTTTCAAACTAGCTTGGATGAATTTGATGTAAAGTTATTCCGCTGCAGAAAGCTACAGCTGGAAATTTCGTACTTACAGGAGTGTATGGAAAGACATATAGTTCCCAAGGGCTTACGCCAATGGCGTTTCCCAGCTGGTCTAATTACTGGTTCTGTGTTTCATAAAGAACTCCTTGGCCTTTTTGATAAACAGGCCACGGAATTCATGGAAGCTCTTGTTAACTTTTATTCTGTTGAGATCAGTGTATTACAAGACGAGCTTGGCAAATTAGAAACTGTGATATTACAACACACAGACTTTCCAAGGTTCAAATATGATTATCTAAGAACACTATCTAGTATTGAGGCATCAATTACAAAGATGCTCAATAATAAAAAACATAAAATTCAGAGAGACATAAGGGAATATGAAAATAACAAAGCCTATCCACTACCACCTCCAGGGCAAGTGGCTAAATGGAGGTTACAGACTGTGGGTACTAATGAGAATGATACTGTCAACTTGGTTCAGAATCAGCCTAGTAATACTGACGGAGAGGTTGACCAACCTCTTCGAAGAAGTGAACGATTGAGAAATAATAATGGGGGCAACAACCAGATTAATGGTGGACATTTTAACACCCCTCAGGGAAGAGATGGGGCCAGAAATGTTGAAAATCAACAGGATTTTCACAGGAATTTGCATCCGGTGAATACAACGTCGAACAACAATACGAACAACAATCGACGGAACAATCAGAGAAGGAAAAGGGGCAATCAGCGGAGACGCTAGAGCCCCCCTATGTGGTAGATGTTGGTTTGCCTGATCCTTCATTACTGACACAACTGGGGCCTTCTATTCTTTGCAACTCTTCAAGGGACTTTAAAATTTATAATTACACTGTATTGAATGTAAATACATATGTGGTTGATTTCCTAGCTAAAGGATTATCATTTATTCCAGATAGACACTGTGATTTGGTTAAAACAATCATAGATTTAAAACTTTTTGTCAGGAAATTAAACCTTGCATTCACTCTAAGGAACACCCCTTCACTCTTGAGTTCAACAAGAGTGTCGAGTGTATTCAACCCACCTTTAACAGGAATTCTAGCCTTTTTTGAGAAATCATGTGAACTTGATTTAAGGGACTTAGCACATAGAAATCATGTGGGTAGCAGGAATGACTGCAGATCTTGTCCCAATGCAAGTTCAGATGAATTGGCATTTATACAAATGCTTAATGAATGTAACATCAGGGTGATGGCACCTGATAAGGGGGGTGGGTTGATTTTCATGGATCAACACGTGTATGATAGTAAAATCAACCAGTTGCTAAGTTCCAATTCTTATGTGCAGGCTAGCATTAATGAGGTCAACAGGGCCTATAATAAGATCAGAGAGGTAATGAGAGATTTGTTTTAGAAGGAACTATTGACTATGACACCTTACAGTACATCACAATGTTAGCACCCAGGATCTACCATTTCGCACACGAAGATCCACAAGGATTTGATTGACCCCCCGTTTAGACCAATTGTGGATGGTAGGGGGTCAATCACATTTGCTTGTGCCAAATTAGTTGACAGCATTTTGAAACCTTTGCTCAAATCAGAGATTCAAATATGCAGGGATTCCTGGAGTTTTTTGGAAGATGTTGGGAAAATTCCCTTTGATCCATCTAACATATTTCTGGTCGTGGACATAAAAGACCTCTATACAGTTATTCCACACCAAACAGGTGTCGAATGGACAGTGGATTTTATGTTAAGGAAAGGGGCATCAACAGACCAGATGCATTTAGTTGAAACCCTGTTAGATTTGATTCTCACTAACAACTATTTAGTGTTCAACAATACATACTTCCTTCAAACCACAGGTATAGCAATGGGTTCTCCCTGTGGTTGCACTTTTGCTAACAGTGTGCTGGCACAATGGGAGAACCAATACCTATTTTGTAATCCACTCTATAAAACAAATGTCTCTTGGTACACCAGGTACCAAGATGACATGTTTTTCTTGTGGAAGGTTCATCTAACTTAATACCAAATTTTATTGATAGTATCACTAGGTCAACCAATTTTTGGAATTCACATACTCCTTTGACAAAATGGAAATTATGTTTTAGATGTAAAACTAAGGAAGGATGTAATACAGAACAAGTTAAAATCAACCATCTATAGGAAAGCAACTTTTCCAATACGTCTGCATTTTACCAGCTCACATCCTTCCATCAAAAGAAGAGTGTGGTCAGGGTCAATTTGTCAGGGCAAGGATGGTCTCTGAGCAAGATGAGTTCCTTAGGGAATGTGATTACATTTTCCATGTTTTCATTGAGGGGTATCCAAATTCATTCATTGATACAATTCGGAGGAAGTAATCACTAAAGAGAATCAGGGCACTTTCAGCCCATTCTTAGAGAGGAAGAATAGTTACAAAACAATTAACAATACTAATGTTAATTCCTTTGGTAACATTCCTTCTTATTTACCTTTGTTTAGATTATAAGGCTATCAAAACATTTTCATTAAAAATTGGAGCGTGCTGTTGGAAGATCAAGAGTTGACCAAATGTGTGGGTGAAACACCTAAGTTCACTTACAGGAGGGGGCCAAACTTAAAGAACATGTTAGAAAGAACTAATAACAAGTCCAAAAGTACTACAAAAGGAATGAATAAATGTGGATGTTGCCCACAATGTAAATTTGTTTTAGCGGGCAATAGCATACGCATGGCAGGGAAAGAGTATAGAATTAATGGTAAATTTAACTGCCTATCTAGAGGAGTTGTCTATGTGGCAACATGCAGACAATGTTCTGCTTTTTATATCGGTAAAACCGATAGGCCAGTTAAGAAAAGAATATCTGACGCATACATGCCATAAGTATTGGGGACATGAATAACGCTTTGGCAAAACATGTTAGCCAACATGTCGACCATTCCTTTTTGTTCACTATTATACAACAAGTTCAACCCTCCATTAGGGGAGGGCCTTGGCAACTCGAGTTAGAGGAACAGGAGGTTTTTTGGCAAGTACGTACCTCATCATACATTTTTCCAGGCCTAAATGAGATAGTATCTATAAAATGCATTTTAAAACTAAAAGCTCTCAAGAGGTAGAAATTTCATTTTTAATTGATTTATAATTTGTTGTATACACTTATTCACATTTATTTAATACAGAAACAAGAAATTACTAATAATTAACATAATATCAAATCAATAATAACAATAATAAATAACAATAAATATAAAAATATAACATAGGGATGCAGATATAGTAGAGAAATGCATACATCATGCATAGATGTGTATGATCTCCTGCACCTGTGTAGGTAATCTTTTGTGTGTGTGTATATATATAATTTTGTATATACACAACTTTATAATTTATTCAACAAGAATTCATGCAGAATTTCAAGGGATTTATGTAGAACTCTTACAATTTTGTATTTCCTTTAGTAATTAATTCATTTATGTTAGTGCTGCATATAGTTAAAATTCATGGATTTATTATATTTACATTATTAGTTATAGAACAGAATTTGCGTATCATGTCATGAGTATGTATGTATTTATTCATTTATGCACAATATTATTTATTCATGTCAATTTATTCATATATTTTTTATATATTTTTTACATATTTATGTTCATATACAAAAAGTTTTTATTAAGGGTTTTTTACCAATGGTTTTTAACGCATTTGGTATAGCTTATTTTAAAGCCACCACCTTCAGTTTATTACAGCTTAGGTTAACAGCTCACTATTAACTGTGTAAACTAATTAAACAATTACCAGCTGTGTATAAAAGGAGGTGCTTGACACAAAACCATTGTCTGATGAAGGTGGAGAGAATGCTCTCTACCGAAAGCGCTTATTTTTAATAAATCTGTTTTTCGTTTGCTGTTGGTGCAGAAATTGTGTTCGGTGTGTTTCCTCTTATCAGCATTCTGCCGCTTGTGTGTATTTTCAACAGTTTTATTGGTTTTACTTCATCTAATTTAATTTAATCCTGACTTGTGCTCAGGACTAACTGTAACCTGTGGAACTTGTTTAACTTGCTTACTTATGTAATCTCTGTAAACAGTCTGTTTGTAATATGTAATGCTGGTATTATGTAATGCTGTATCTGCTTACCCTTGGAGCTTTTCTCCCCGGGCCTCCGCTGAAAATGGACATGCATCCAGTCAGACTATCCCTGTCAACAAATGTAAAATAAAAAATAAAAAATAAATATATACACATTGCTTGCATCTACTGTTTTGTGTGGGCCTTGTATTCATGACTGATTACATATTTCAATCCTTATGTGGTGTCAGTACTGGCATGCATTATTGTATAGTACAGGAATAAAGGTTATCTGTGTATTCATACCTGTGTGTCATGTCATGTCCTTTGACTTGTGGGTGCGGATATGTTAAATGTCAGTATTCTCATTTTTGGGAATGGTTGCCACACTACAAATTTCACAGGTGCCAGTTGAAGGGCTTGTGGCTGAGGAATATACTTTGCACCCAGTACTTCCACACTACTTCTACATATGTATGGTTACTAATACCTTTTGCGTGTGTATGTACTTATACATATCTCATATGGCTATATATATATATATATATATATATATATATATATATAGATATAGATATATATATAGATAGATATATACATCTGATATATATATATATATATATATATATATATATATATATATATATATATATATCAGTTTGTGTATGGAGTGCAGGGTCCTGGGTTCAATCCTTGGAGAGGCAGTTTATTTTGTTGCTGAGCAGAACAAGGGACGTTGACTACAGAGTTATCGAGCTACTTTTAAGCAGGTGTAAGCAAGTTTGCATGGGTTTGCATGGAGCTGAGCAATGCCTATACAGGTTAAGAAATTCAGCAATTAACTGAGTATAAGAGACTGTAGCCAGACTTTAGCAGTGCTTTCGTCCATCTAAACCTGCTTACTGCTGCTTAAAAGTGCTTGCTCCCACTTAGCCCTGTGCTAATTCCTTTAAAAGAAAAGAAAAAGGAGTTGACAGTAAAGTGGTGAAAAATGGGGCACAAAGAGGGAAGGACAGTAGGGAAAATAGCTAGGCATGTGCAGGAAGGGTATAGGGAAAGTCCATAGCTGCTCATTTCTTCTATAGCAACAGCTGTGCATATACACTATATTTGCAGGTACATTTGGACCCTCAAACCCTTGAGAGAGGGGTGAGGACAACATATATTCATTGTGATGCCAATTAGACCAGATGACATGTGTCCAGTGGACACATGTGCGAAATGGACAGCTATGTATGGGGTGAGATTTTTTTGTGGGAAGTGATTGCCCTTTTTTTCTTTTTTCAGGTGAGAGTGGGATGTTGGTGAGTGGTCGTAGGTATATTTGGGGAGGTAGGTTGGGTAGGTTAACAGACAAGACACACAAGATGCATACAGGGCTGGTATATGACACATGTGGGGGGTAAACACCTTGGATGGGGAGGGGTGTTTGGAAGTCACAAGCCCATTAGCCCCCAACTGGAAACAGTGGAACTGAGGTCCCTACCCAGGGGCAGTCACCACTGCACCTTCACGGCCCCGAAGGTGGCTGTGCTGGGGGCTGTGTAGGAGGTGAGGCTCACCCTCTAATAGTGCCACTTGGCCCTCAAGCTGGCATAGCCACTCTCGATACTCCAGATCGAGCTCCTTACGCACCACGGCCCAGACCTGATGACGGGTGACAGGTTCCCCTCCCCGCCTGCTGTGAGGGGGGTGAGTCCCTTCCCCTGCAGCGGTTCCACCCGAGGGTGGCTCAGGACCCACGGAGGAGGAGGTGGTCCCAGTCTGGGCCCCAGATGTGCTGGTGCACAGTGCCATGGCCAGCTGAGGTGGGACAGGTGGGTCCACTGGGACTGGCCTTCCCACACGAGCTGTGTTGTCACAGGTTTATGACAGATATGAGTTAGTAACAGTCAACAGCATTCCGGATTAGTTATAACAACATTCATAGGTATTCCCATTAACCCAACACACCAGAATTAACACAGTTGCAGCGCAAGCAGATCACATGCATATATGGAAAAGCAGTGGCCATTACAGGAGCATGCAGGTTTCATTGATGACAACAGGCAACCAATATGGGTGTATTTGCACATGCCACATGCATAGAAACATATGTGAATATTTATAAACCATTAGGACATATGTCCCAACAAAAGGTAGGAGTGTACACATACCAGTTGAGGAGTGTCATTGGATTATTATGCACATATGGTAGGGGTGAGAGAGAGAGTTCAATTAACAACTAATATATCCTTGTAGTTCTCACAACATTCTTAGTCACTGCAGTGGCATTTCCGTTACATGTATTATTACACTACACAATGGCCTTATATTGTACACTGGTATGTTTATAGATTATTATATACATGACCTGTGCCTTACATACAGTCGTGACAGGCTGCAGGTGTTAATGAAACATATGTTGAGAATTGCTGTCATAAGCTTTGGTTGAGGTGCTAGAATGATAGGTTTGTTTCCATATACAATCTGTGACTATGTACACGTTTGAATATCAAGTATATGTGATTGACAGCTGCCTACAATTCTTGGAACATCACACTGGATTTTTAGGGGAACAGGGTACCAAGCTGGTGATAAGGGATATTTGTCTGGACATCCTGGACAGATTAGAACAGTTATGGGGTATGAATATGCATACAACTTCCAATTTGAACATTCTAGCAAATTCTGTACAGTTGTTGAGTGTAATTATGCATACAGCTTTCTATCTGAACATTATATAAAAATCTGTACAGTTGTGGGGTATGATTATGCATAGAACTTAGTAGCACTCCCAGGATTCAAACAACTGCTGTGTGTGACAAAATATTATAGCTAACATCATAGTACACTGTGCTATCAGGGAATTGATGTACAGATTTTGACTGTTTTCTATCTAAGTCTCCCTAACTTGTACAATATAACTGACCTCTTGGCACTTCCAACATTGTTATGCAGGATGCCATGTTTACTTTATCTGCATACCACGGTGTGGGTGACACTGCTTAAGATACAACAGTACTATTTATAGTATGGAAACAGATCGCCAACATATTAGAGAAGAGTAAACAGAAGCACGCCAGGGGTTATACCTTTATTTATAGACTATTACACATTCATTTCTACTTGTATTATACCTTTATTCACAGACTATTACACATTTAGTTCTACTGGTACAACACTTTCTAAGG
This sequence comes from Protopterus annectens, assembly GCF_019279795.1. Taxonomy (NCBI): domain Eukaryota; kingdom Metazoa; phylum Chordata; order Ceratodontiformes; family Protopteridae; genus Protopterus; species Protopterus annectens. Next base: position 204,940,486 of record NC_056730.1, read on the forward strand.
CTCTTATATTTGTTATGACAGTACATGCAGACTGATTACTAACCTGCCTCACGACGCAGCCTTTGCAGCCTAGCATCATGGGCTTTCTGGTTCGCAGCCCGGTCATCTGCAGCTGTCAGAGAAATGCAGTCATATTTAGCCATACCTATCCATAGTACATACAAGCTAGGCAATTATTTACTACTTAATAGAATTTGTACTTATTCCTGGGGCACTGGGCCTCTGCCAAGACTCCTGAATCCACTGTTCCAGTACATCCCCCATCCGCCGTTTCAGGTCATCATGGTAGTGCCTGACCTGCTCACCAGTCCGGGGGATACCTGTGGCACTAGTGAGGTCATGGGTGAGACTGTACCAGGCCTCCATTTTATACTGTGAGCCCTGGTACTGGCCCTGCAGTAGTCTCTGGTCATGGTATTTTACCAGGAGCAACACCATGATTTTTGATTCCTGGATGCCCCAGCACTGCGCTCTAAATTGAGTGCCTTCACCCACACCATCCATTCTATCTGCAGTAGGAAGCTACAACTAGTTATGAGAAGTATTCCCGCCTGTTGGGTTTAAATACGACCATTTTCCCACACTTTCCTGTGATTGAGCAGTTTTGAAAATGCTAAGCTATGGGCACACCTGCTTACATAAGGTTGGCACTGCTTAAAGAGGTATACCACTAGGCAGATTGAATTGGCTCCACTACACATTGCTTACACTTACTAACTTGAGCTGTGTTGCAGTTAGCATTGCTTAATAGTTAATTAGCACTAAATTTGCCATTTGGCGATGATTTATTCTTCATTGCAGGTTATATATGTGTCTGGTATCCGTGATTCATTTGTACATACACTGTATGGGGACCTGGGGAATTCTACACTTTATTGCAATCACACCTCAGATCTATGCTTACTGCAGTACTTCAATTCACATATTTATGTTATGTAGCAGGTTATACCACTTCATGGATTCAGTTCACATGTTTGGTTTAATTTTCCTGTGGTGAGAATTAGTTTGCTGATACCTCATGCACATCTATTGCTAGGATGGCTTAGTGGTTAACTACTGTAACTATAGTGTACAGGGTCCTGACTTTGAGCCTTGCAGAGGCAGTTTATTTTGTTGCTGGGCAAAACATAGGCCATGGATCCAGAGTGATTAAGGCACTTTAAAGCAGTTGTAAGCGGGTTTGCATGGGTTTGCGCGATGGTAAGCACTGCTAACCTCCGGTTACAGTGTCTTACACTCAGTTAGCTTCTACTTTGCTTAATCTGTGTAGGCAATGCTTACCCCCACACAAATGCACTTAAACACGCTTACTAGTGCTTATATATTCTTACTACTGCTTATTTGTGCTTAAACATGCTTACTAGTGCCTTATTCATTATGACACTGACACCTCACATGTGCATTTAATGCAGTACTCCAGTTCACATTTAAATGTTATTATGTAGGTTATACGGCAATAAGATGCAAAAATATGTTCATATACAGATTTCACATGGAAAATGATAAGTGCTGCACTGGGACTCGAACTGGGAATGCCTGTTTGTTAGGTGGATGCTCTAACCACTACACTATTGCTGTGCTGCTTCATTTCCATATATATTCAATGTTATCCTCTTCAGCCTTTTCAGCTGCTTTAACTGTAGCTAAGCGATGGGCAAACCCACGCACCTATGGTTAGCTGTACTCGGGGTTTTAAAAAAAATAAATAAAAGGATTTATTTCTTTTATTTGACTGTACTGTTGCTGTTGAACACATGGGGAATGTTGGTGGGGATATGTGGACACTTATGAGCAGTCTTGCTCATTTATTTACATATTCTTCTGTTCTACTTTGCAGGGTCATGTTTTTTCTGAGAGCTCTGATCTCAGACATGCCCCCTGTACTCATCCACGCTCCATGTAGCATTAGGAGTTCAGGCAGCATGCCTTCATTAATATGCATGGCACGTTGCTGTCCTCCTCTTAAACAGCCTCTTCCGTGCAGGACTAGATTAGTCCTGGAAGATTAGTAAATCCGGGGGACTGATGTGCACTACACATACCTAAACAACAACAGTTTTTCCTATTCAGATGAAATCCTCTGGCTAGATTTTCATCATGGCACAGGACTACATATTTTATTAATTTCTTAGAGTCCACACATGCAACAACTGGATTAAAAGAATAACCCTGGCTCATTGTTTAGTGGATAATTTGGTAAAAGTCACATATTCAGTTGGGGACTCGCACAACTACATAATGCAGTTTATTTTAAATCTCTGCACTGTCCTGCTAAACAATTTCAGATTTTTGCATACAGCACTCTAAATTCAATTTGTGGAATTTAATTCTGAAATATGTTGATTTATTACACTAGTTAATGATCAATTTGTAGTATTGATATGTACTGGCCCTAGAATATGGTTCACATATTTTGATGCAATCGTGTCAGCAAAAAAAAAGCCAAATGCAGATGTCTTCAGGAGCCACACTAACAATTTTAGCTGTTTCTCCCTTGATGAGCTACTGCACAGCATTTGTATTTTCTTATTTATGATCCCCATTTGTGTATACAGTACATGCCTAATTACATGATTTCATGTTACAAGTCGGCTGCTTATAGTATTTTAAGTGATTAGTTGCATTAATGCCAATAACCCTCTTCGTGTAGACAGACCAATTTGAAAGGCTAGGAGTCATGACAGATGGCAAGGAAAGTCTGCCGCTATTAATGAACCTAGCTGATTCATGACAGACCCTGTTTGTAGTATGAGATGTTATGATTTGACATCACTTGTCATTTTACCTTTCACACTCTTCCTGCAAACTGTCTTAAAGATGTCTGCTTTATGTAACTTGTGTTTTACAATAAACTATGCTCAGTAGCTATCTTCCTTTTATTCACTGTTGCAATGGCATCAAGAAAGAAAGTAAAAGAACTGAATAAAAACATTTTCTTAAATTTGGGAGTTGCGTAATCTTTATCTGTTTGCATGTGCCCAAATGTGAGTCAATTGCTTGCAATCAAATAAAATGAGCTTAGGTTCACAGATTTACTCACCTGGCCAGTTATTTTACAAACATACCAGTAATGGAGGAAAACTTTTCAGACAGCATGTAAAACATATGCATTGAGGACAGTAGCCAGAAGATCAGAAACTGAACAATATCTGCAAGGATAAATCAGGCCAATAGTACGTGTAAATATTCTGAAGTGATTATAAACACTATAACTTCCATATTAATCGCTATTAAAGTTTGCAAGACATTTACAACAGAAATGCAGATTAACACTGACAAAGAGTTGAGGCAAGTGGATTTGAAAATGTTGAAATACAGAGCTAAGCAAGGACAAACCAGGCAGACACACTGTAATAATAAACATTCAGAGACTGAAGTAAAATCAATATGGACATGAGTAAATCAGCGGATCAAGTCCAGGAAATAAGAAACATCTTTCATTTTAGATAGCGAAAGAAGATATGCAGGCATATTGTTGCCTGCAAATGATTAAGAAAGAAGATAAGTCTTCTGTGCCATTTCGGAGTGGATTTATACTTTAATTTCAGTGACACTGCAGACTTTGCATGTTTGTGTTTGCAGGTCATGCTTTTGAATTTTAGGTTTTTTACTGAAGTTTAAGGAAAACAGCTTTTGCAAGTCAATTTAATTAATTTTGTCCCTAAGATTTATTTGCACTGTAACCATGATTGCTGTGCAGTGGTGTTCTTTTGTTGAGTGATTTATATGGTAAGAAAGTTAATTTCAGCATTTACTGTTTCAGGAGTTATTAAGTAAATAATAGCACATATGTAGGAGTGCACTTAACAGATATTACTCCACACACAAGCGTCAGAAGACACCTTGCAATTATGAAATGACATGACTTTTTGTTATGCAGTCATTTTTTTCTGAGAAATGTCGTTTTAGGTAAGCGATGACAATATTTTGCCCAGCTCTAATTCAATCAATCTGTTTGGTTTTCTGAGTCCATTCTATAATGATAAATATCACTGGGATAATTTTATACTCTCTCTCTATCAGATTCAGAAGCATGTCTATTGTGACAGTAAATCACTAGCGCCAAAATCATGGACTGAAACTGAATGCCAAAAATGCATTATTGAATCATCTACCCCAGGGAATTACTACATTGACAATACAACCCTAAGAGCTGACATAGTTGTTCAGGATTTGGGAACACATGTAGACAGTGACCTACCCTTTCATCAGGATGTCTCCATTGTTGCCAAAAAAGCCCTTGGTCCATTGCGCAGCTTATAAACAAAGGGATATACCTTGGTCAAGGGATGTCATTGTCCTCATTTACTCTACCCTCATTAGGCCAAGCATTGAATAGAATGCTTTCTTTGGGATGTATCTGTCTAGACATGCGGACATACCTCTCAACCTTTTGATGCAAGAAATAAGGACAAAGACTAAAATAATCGGAGTGACAAAGGCCCAAAAATAAGACCAGATATTAAATATCGTTCTTATAAACTTAGAAAGTAACTAGAATAACAGGCACTGTGTTAGCATCCATTTGCTTAAGCATATGAAGTATGAAACTCAAACATATGTCATTATTTATTGATTTCAATCTTCATTGATTTTCCAGAAAACCATAAATTTTACGAGGAATGGCCCAAAATTATGTGGCAAAAATCTGGACATTCTGCAAAAATCTGAACAGTTGAGAGATATGCACATGCAACAACTGGATCACCTACAGTGGTACCTTAGTAAAAGGATATAAGACCTGAACAATATGTCCTGCATGGATCAACTTAAAGCCCTGTCACTATATTTTGAACCTTACAGACTGCTAAGACATGACTTGTGTCTGCCAAATAAGGCATCCTCTGACTTAACACAGACAGAGCTACTGCACATCGACAAGTTAAATGGCATAAAAAATGCTCATTATATGCATCTAAACCTCTTCTACAATGTCAAAGGAATGATCTTAAGTGGCAACTATATTTCACACAGCATAACACTGCTCTGGAACAGACACCCAATCCACATAAAAAAAAATTCTTCTCTGTCCATATTCAAGCTCAGCTTGGATCTCTGGATGGAAACAGGAAATTTACCCCAGGAATGCCCCCTGTACCACTACGAATGCCCCCTGTACCACTACTAATGGACAGCAGCAACTCATACATGCTTTATCCCATGCATGGCTACCCTCAAATTATCTATGGTATTATCTCAGTTATTCTCATTGTTGTAATATATATTTACTGACCATAGGATCAGTAAGGCCAGTCTCTAACTAAATGGGATATCCACAAAAAAGGGAAATTGGTTAGGCCAATACCTCGCAAGGGAAGCTAGCCTAATATTTACTTATGAACCTATGACAGCAGATTGCCTTCCGCAGATACAATTCCTAACATGATGAGGTACAGAGCTCATTATCAATTAATAATGTGAAAACTTGCAGCTTTGCTGACAATCGATCAATCCCACTCAAAACAGAAGCAGGATATGTGGTAAAATATAGAAATCCACATTTGTGGATTAGATTCAGACAAAAAAAATTGTTTAGTATAAAGGGCGTATACAGTATGCACCTCAGTGAGTACACATGTGATAAAATATGAGAATATGGATAAAGTGGGATTTTAGTGGAGCTATTGTACTGCTTAAATATGTGTTGTGACCATAAACAGAGTTGGAAATGGGTGCATAAGACAGTATGTGAAAGGGGCAGAATAAAAAGGATAACACACAAGGGAGCCAATTAAAGGTAAGAATGGGAGTGGAGAGAGGGATGGAGGAAAAGCTATATTATTTTGTGGGACAGGTGCATTTTATTTTTGAAAAAAAAAAGGAATCTGAGGAAGGATGTAAGGGAACGTGAAGTTATGGCAACAGGTAAATGGTCAGTAACAGTAGCAAATACATAGGTAGGTAATACGGAAAAAGACTTACAGAGACACAATAAGGGAGAGGATGGAGGAATGAACAACAAACAGTCAGGGCATTGAAGCACGAGGAAGAGAAATACATGTGTGAAGATAGGTGAAGGCTGCCAGCCTAGCCAGATAGAATTTTCTAGATAATTCTGTCATTTGCAAATATTAATATAAGCCATAGGCTTGTTCTCTTAAATGGAAAAAATGGTGTTAAATGTGGAACTGCAAAAATGTAACAACATTGCACTCTGCTGTAACAAAACTGATAAGTCAATTCTTTGATGCCAAAAATCGGAGCCAAGATGTCTAGATAAAGGCATTCTGCCTATTGTTTTGAGGCCAGAATTAATGGCTAGAATTTGCATGTATAATTTATTTTATTCTTCTGGCTTCCTGACCAGATGCAAGATCAAGGGCTATAAACCTCTGAGAGTTGGTTAGCCTCGGAACCAGAAAGAAATGATGGAATCTGAAATGAATCAGTGGTACTGTGTTATCAATTTAAGGACAGAAAGAATGAGAGCATTTGAGCATTTGTCTTGAGAACATCCAACTCACCACTCTGCCTGTGTCTATATGTAAGTAGGATTTTAGAACTGTGTTTTCATTAGATACAGCTAGGAAATAGGAAGATTAGACTAACCCCCAGATTTATTAATCTTCCATGCAGGACTAATCTAGTCCTGCACAGAAACAGCAGTTTAAGAGTTGGACGACAGCACACCATGCATATTAATGAAGGCACACTGCCTGAACTCCTAATGCTACACAGAGTGTGGATGAGTGCAGGGGGCATATTTGAGAGCAGAGCTCTCAGAATAAACATGCCCCTGCAAAGTAGAACAGAAGAATAAATGAGCGAGACTGCTCATACGTGTCTGCATGTCCCCACCAATAGTCCCCATGTGTTCAACAGCAACAGTACAGTCAAATAAAATGAAGAAACTCTTTTATTTAATTTTTTAAAACCCTGAGTACAGCTAACCATAGGTGCGCAGGTTTGCCCATCACTTATGCTTATGGTTAAAGCAGCTGAAAAGGCTGAAGAGGATAACAAGGATTGTATATACAAATGAAATGGCACAGCAATAGTGTAGTGGTTAGAGCATCCACCTTACAAACACGCATTCCCGGTTCAAGCCCACTGTAGCACATATCATTTTCCATGTGAAATCTGTATATGAACATATTTTTACATCTTATTGCCATATAACCTACATAATAACATTTAAATGTGAACTTGAGTACAGCATTAAATGCACAAATGAAGTGTCAGTGTCATAATGAATAAGACACTAGTAAGAATGTTTAAGCACAAATAAGCAGCAGTAAGCATATATAAGCACTAATAAGCGTGTTTAAGTGCATTTGCATGGGGGTAAACATTGCCTACACAGATTAAGCAAAGTAGAAGCTAACTGAGTGTAAGAAACTGTAGCAGGAGGTTAGCAGTGCTTACCGTCGTGCAAAACCCACACAAACCCGCTTACAACTGCTTAAAAGTGCTTTAATCACTCTGGCTCCAACGGCCCATGTTTTGCCCATCAACAAAATTATCTGCTTCTGCAAGGCTCAAATTCAGGACGTTGTACACTATAGTCACAGTAGTTAACCACTAAGCCATCGTAGCAATAGATGTGCATCAGGTATCAGCAAACTAATTCTCACCACAGGAAAATCAAACCAAGCATGTGAACTGAATCCATGTACAGTTTGAAGTGGTATAACCTGCTACATAACATAAATATTTGAACTGGTGTACTGCAGTAAGGCCAGATGTGAGGTGTTATTGCAATAAAGTGTTGAAGTTCCCAGGGCCCCATACAGCGTATGTACACATGAATCAAAGATACAAGACACATATATAACATGTAATGAAGAAGACATCAATGCCAAAAGGCAAATATCATGCAAATCGAATATTAAGCACCGCTAAGCTTTGCACAGCACTCTTACCCAAACTACTGGCAGGATACTACCAGTGGGAGAAACAGTGTCAACCTGCAAAGTCTAATCTTAAACTAACTCATGTTCAGCCCTAGCGGGATGACCCAAAAATTTCTGCTAAAAAGAGTCCTTGGGGTAACGTACCATGACTTACAGGTAAGCAAAGAAGGATATGTATGTTTGTGGACTGAATGTGTGGGAACCCTAAAGATCCATGTGGTGAGACAACGTACATGATGAGTCCTGAGAAGTGGAGAGTGGGCAATGCGTAGTGGTGTAGTGAGTTTCGGATGGAACCTGTAGGAAGGATGATTGATGTGGAGGAGGGAGGGGCTGGTGGGAATGATGGGTAAGAGATTATGGGCTGAGGTATGCTGGGGTTGGACGGGCCATTTCTAATGGGACCGCCCCATAGACATAAGCGAGAAAGGAAGGGGGAACAGGAAGGTAACTGAGACATACCATTTTCCATGGCAAAGCACGGTACGAGTAATATGCATGTTGTATAACCCATGGAATAACATATAGATATATATATATATATATAGATAAATATATATATATATATATATATATAAAAATATATATAGATATATATATATATATATATATATATATATATATATATATATATATATATATATATATATATAGACACACACACATATATCTATATCTATATACACACATATATATATAGATATATAGAGTACTGCAGGAAATGCACATGTGAGATGTCAGTATCATTATGCATAAAGAAGTAGTCAGGTTAAGCAGGAAGAAGTAGTAGTAAGCACAAGTAAGCGAGTATAAGGCCATGTGCGTGGGTTTGCACAAAGGTAAGCACTGCTAATTTCCAGTTACTATGTCCTACACCCAGTAAGCCTCTAAACTGCTTAACCTGTGTAGACAGTGCTTACACCTGTGCAAACCCACTTACAACTGCTCAAAAGTACATTAATCACACTGTATCCAACGGCCCTTGTTCTGCCTAGCAAAAAAAATAAACTGCCTCGGCAAGGCTCAAACACAGGAACCTACACACTATAGTCACAGTAGTTAACCACCGGCCATCATAGCAATCGATATGAATGAGGTATCAGCAAACTAATTTTCTCCACAGGAAAGTCAAATCAAACATTTGAACTGACTCTATGTACAGTGTGATGTTGGATAACCTGCCACAGAACATAAATATGTGAACTGCAGTACTGAAGTAAGCATAGATCGGAGGTGTGAATCTAATAAAGTATAGAATTCCCCAGGTCCTCATACAGTGTATGTACACATGAATCACGGATACCAGACACATATATAACCTATAATGAAGAATAAATCATTGCCAAATGGCAAATATAGTGCTAAGTAATTATTAAGCAATGCTAACCACAGCACAGCTCAAGTTAGTAAGTGTAAGCAATGTGTAGCGGAGCCAATTCAATCTGCCTAGTGGCATACCTCTTTAAGCAGTACCAACCTTATGTATGCAGGTGTGCCCATAGCTTAGCCTTTTCGAAATCGGCCAATCATGGCAAAGTGTGGGAAAATGGCTGTATTTTAAACCCCACAGGCGGGAATACTTCTCATAACTGGTTGCAGCTTCCTACTGCAGGCTGAATGGCTGGTGTGGGTGAAGGCACTCGATTTAGAGTGCAGCGCTGGGACATCCAGGAGTCAAAAATCATGGTATGGCTCCTGGTAAAACTCCATGATCAGAGACTACTGCAGGGCCACTACCAGGGCTTGCAGTATAAAACAAAGGCCTGGAACAGTCTCACCTGTGACCTCACCAGTGCCACAGGTACCCCCCGGACTGGTGAGCAGGTCAGGCACCACCATGATGACCTGAACCTGCAAGGGGGGAAGTACTGGAACAGTGGATCCAGGATTTTCGCCAGATGCCTAATGCCCCAGAACTAAGTACTCATTTAACTAAGTAGTAAATAATTGTCTAGCTTGTGTATACTATGGATAGGTATGGCTAAATATGACTGCATTTCTCTGACAGCTTCAGATGAGCGGGCTGCAAACCAGTAAGCCCATGATGCTAGGCTGCAAAGGCTGTGTCACGAGGCAGGTTAGTAATCAGTCTGCATGTACTGTCATAACAAATAAATATAAGAGCCTTAGAAAGTGTTGTACCAGTAGAAACAAATGTGTAATAGTCTATAAATAAAGGTATAACCCCTGGCGTGCTTCTGTTTACTCTTCTCTAATATGTTGGCAATCTGTTTCCATACTATAAATAGTACTGTTGTATCTTAAGCAGTGTCACCCACACCATGGTATGCAGATAAAGTAAACATGACGTCCTGCATAACAATGTTGGAAGTGTCAAGAGGTCAGTTATATTGTGCAAGTTAGGGAGACTTAGATAGAAAACAGTCAAAAGCTGTACAGCAATTCCCTGATAACACAGTGTACTGCTATCTATAATAGCTAACTATAATATTTTGTCACACACAGCAGGGGTTTGAATCATGGGAGTGCTACTAAGTTGTATGCATAATCATACCCCACAACTGTACAGATTTTGTTACAATGTTCAGATAGAAAGCTGTATGCATAATTACACCCAACTGTACAGAATTTGCTAGAATGTTCAAATTGAAAGTTGTATGCATATTCATACCCCACAGCTGTTCCAATTTGTCCAACATGTCCAGATAAATGGCCCTTATCACCAGCTTGGTACCCTGTTCCCCTGAAACTCCAGTGTGATGGTCCAAGAATTGTAGGCAGCTGTCAATGACATATAACTGATATTCAAACATGTACATAGTTAGAGATTGTATATGGAAAAAAACCCTGTCATTATAGCACCTCACCCAAAGTGTATGACAGCAATTCTCAACATATGTTGCATTAACACCTGCAGCCTGTCATGCCTGTATGTAAGACACAGGTCACGTATATAATAATATAAACATACCAGTGTACAATATAAGGCCATTGTGTAGGGTAATAATACATGTAATGGAAAGACCACTGCAGTGACTAAAAATGTTGTGAAAATTACGAGGATATATTAGTTGTTAATTGAACTCTCTCTCTCACCCCTACCATATGTGCATAATAACCCAATGACACTCCTCAACTCGTATGTGTACACTCTAACCTTTTGTTGGGACATATATGCTAATGGTTTATAAATATTCACATTTGTTTCTATGCATGTGCCATATTGAAAATACACCCATATTGGTAGCCTGTTGCCATCAATGAAACCAGCATGCTCCTGTAATGGCCACTGTTTTTCCATATATGCATGTGATCTGCTTGCTCTGCAACTGTGTTAATTCTGGTGTGTTGGGTTAATGGGAATACCTATGCATGCTGTTATAACTAATCCTGAATGCTGTTGACTGTTACTAACCCATATCTGTCATAAACCTGTGACAACACAGCTCGTATGGGAAGGCTGGGCCCAGCGGACCCACCTGTCCCAACTCAGCTGGCCATGGCACCGGGCACCAGCACATCTGGGGTCTAGCCAGGGGCCTCCTCCTCCATGGGCCCTGCGCCACCCTCAGGTGGAACCGCTACATGGGATGGGGCTCCCTCCTGTCGGAGCTGGTGTGGAGGGGAACCTGTCACCAGTGAAGAAGTCCAGGCAGTGGTGCGTAAGGAGCTCACTCTGGAGTATCGAGAGTGGCTACGCCAGCTTGAGGGCTGAGTGGCACTATTAGAGGGTGAGCCTGCCCCTCCTACACAGCCCCCAGCATAGCCACCTTCGGGGCAGTGAAGGTCCAGTGGTGACTGCCCATGGGTGGTGACCTCAGTCCCACTGTTTCCAGTTGGGGGCTCATGGGCTTGCAACTTCCAAACACCCCTCCCCGTCTAAGGTATTTACCCCACTCATGTGTCATATACCAGCCCTGTATGCGTCTTGTGTGTCTTGTCTATTAACCTACCCAACCTACCTCCCCAAATATACCTACTACCACTCACCAACATCCCACTCTCACCTGGAAAAAAAAAAAAAAGGACAATCTGTTCCCACAAAAAATCTCACCCTTACATTGCTGTCCATTTCAAACACATGTCCACTCGACACGTAATCTGGTGTAATTAGCATCGCAATGAATATATGTTGTCCTCACCCCGGTTTGAGCATCTAAATGTACCTGCAAATGTAGTGTATATGCACAGCTGTTGCTGTAAAAGAAATGGGCAGTTATGGACCTTTCCTATACCCTTCCTGCATATTCCCAGCTATTTTCCCTACTGTCCTTCCCTCTTTGTGCCCTGTTTTTCACCACTTTCCTATCAATCCCTTTTTCTTTTCTCATCTATACACACTAAGCAGAGTGGAGTAGAGGTGGTGACTACAGCTCTTAGCTGAAATATATAAGTATCCTGTTTTTTTCGATTATTTATTGTTTCTAGCAATTTATATATAGCACTTTTTATTGCCTGCTGCACAGTTTTTGAGTGTATTTTTATTGCTATTAAGTAATTTGCACGGGTAACTGATTTGTTTGCAGTTAAAAAAGCATTCTGTAGAATCACATTGCTCCTTTATCTGTTTAAAAACCTTCATTTTGTGGCTTTCTGTAGTGCTTACTGTCTGTAGGCTAATAGCTTTAGTATGTCCTAGTCAGAATTGCTGGCTCTGGGCTTGTTTGTTTATACAGTGATTGCTCAAAGCACCTGAACAGGCCATCTTGAATTAGCTGAAGCCTTTCTTTACCTTGGCTAGATTGTGTTAATAGGCTGCTGGCTGGTGGGGGTTGGTTCTTTTGTGTTTTTGTAAAAAAAAAAAAAAAAAATTGCCTGAATCTCCTTGGTTCTGACTGTGCTTTTCAAACATTTTGGAAATATAGAGTATATTTTAGAGCATTTATTATAACTGTAATTGCCTTAATATTGCTACAACTCAAGTGCTCTAGGTTGCACTGCATCTGAACTGCTTGTGTGTTTTAGCTGCTTTTCTGTATATATAGACTTCTCTGTATATGTAGACTAGCTACTTATTCTGCTGTGTTACTGCCTCCTAAATCGTTTTTCAGTTGTGCACTTGCCTTGCTTCATTTAAAAACTTTTAAATTGCTAATTTTGTAGAGTTTTAATTGCATTTACTGTTTAGGACTACACACTCAAGTGTGTTAGCCTTTTCTGTGTTTATTTACTGTATTATTGCATTGTTTAGCCTGTTTCAACAAAAAAAATACTATCTTGTTTGCTCGTTTCCCACCTTTTCTAGCCAGTCCATATCCCAGGCTTTGCTTGTCTAAGGACTTTATCTTCTGTGCTCAGAGCTATCCAGACCTTGTTGTGGTAGAGGGAAGTCCTACTGCTTACCAGTGGGACTGGTGAGCATTGTACTGCCTATTTAATGCTAGAGGAGTAGTTTTCAGCTCTGAAATTGTAATTTTATTAGCCTTTTTGGGCTGATTTCTATCCCTTTCAACTTTCTGGCTTAAAAACGCCTGTGTTTGCACATTGTTCACATCGTGCAGCACTGCGAGGCTACAGTTAAACTATTCCAGGTGCCAGAAAGTCTGCTCTTCAAATTATCCCTTAGAACTAGTTGGATTCAAAGTAGTAGCATTAAAATCTGAACCCCTGTGACTAGCACTTGCTCTAGAACCTGCTGGAAAGCACTAGGAAGCCTGAAACTGATTCAAGCACTCAACTCTCCTTGTCAATAAGGAGAAATTAATCATAGTTACTAAACAGCCTATAATTTCAAAGTACCTTGCAAAGGTAAGGGAAAACAGCTCTTAAACTTTATAACAAAGCACCTAAACAGGCATGTCCAAGGGTCAGCTTCCAGTGATTTCTGCTGTCTACCTGGTGAATCTGGGCATACTGGGGCAGGGCGGAAACTGCCTCATGTACACAGACAATCCTCTCCTCCTACCACCCAACACTACAACCTGCGAGAGATGCACTTACATAGCCAAAATGGAAGCAAAGCTCTCTCAGGCCAAGATTGTGCTAGACAGTGAAGAGGAGAAGGTTAACACCTACATTTCACCTCAAGCAACTCATAGCCCTTCAAAACCCACACCATCAACACCCCCACATAGCAACAACACTAAACCCACATATGCGGAGGCCCTTAACATTAACCTGCCCAAGCAACAAGGACCTCGGAAGCCAAAACACAAACAAACACCAGTCACAACCAAAGTGACACATAGCTCACAACACCAGTGTGCCACCCAACAACAGCCCCTAAGGCAAGACAATGTACCCAACACTTTAGTCATAGGTGACTCTATAGTCAGGCACACTGATTTCCCACTCACCAGGCTGAACAAGGAGATAATTACAGTCAGCTGTCTGTTGGGTGCCAGGATCCGCCACATAACGCATGCACTCAAGTCACTCCACAACAAGTACAAATACGACTCTGTCATTGCCCATGCTGGAGTGAATGACTTGAGACGTACCTCCCTGGACTACATGAAAAGAGACATGGAAGAGCTCTTGGATCATGTGACCTAGGCAGGTATGACCCTAACCCTGAGTAGCATCCTGCCTTCGCCCAGAATGATACCACAGTATAAGGACAAAATGATTGACTTCAACAATTGGCTAAGCTTCTGGTGTCATTCAAAGGGAATCCAGTATTTGTCTGCCTGGGAAGACATGATCGACAAACCACAATGCTTTGCCAGAGATGTTCTGCACCTGTCACCCCTGGGATTCAGGTTACTGGCTAAAGCTCTTGCCACCCCTATAGTGCCTTTTTTAGGCAAGGTTCAAAGGATAAAACCACCACCGTAACAGATACAAGCATGCAAAATCTGAAGGTAATGCTACTCAATGCTAGAAGTCTAAACCTCAAAATGCACTCTCTCGAGGCACTTCTAAAAATGGAGAACATCGATATCTGTGCAGTAACTGAGACCTGGTTCAAGGCTCCAGAGAGCACCCCTGCAATACCAGGCTACAATTCTTACCACACTTTTTGGCCACAAAACCAAGACCGAAACACTAAAGGTGGAGGAGTGTCCATATTCACCAAGGAAATTCACACCTCCAGACTAGTTGCCCAACGCAATGCATCTGAAATTCTCCAGGTGCAACTAACACTAGGTAAGACTGCAATCCAAATTGTAGCTTGCTACAGATCCCCCACCATGCCCCAAGATTCTCACTACACCTTTCTAAACATATTGGAAAATATTAAGATACAACCAAACACCCTAATACTGGGTTATTTCAACAACCCTGCCATTAATTGGGAAAACTATTCGGGTACCAACTCCTTTTCCCAACGGTTCTTGGAATTCATAAATTCAAACGCGCTGGATCAACTAATCCATTGTCCCACCAGGGGCTCCAATATCCTAGACCTGGTCATTACTAACATGGTAGATAGATGCTCCACACCAGTAGTCACCTCCTCATTGGTCAGGTCTGACCATAAGCAAATCACCTTTGACATCCACATCCCACCCCCACCCTCGAGTAAGGAAACCTCCTTAAAAAACTTCTCCAAAGCTAACTTCATGCTACTGAAGTCAGCAGTGACAAACTTCACAACACACGCAGATGGAATCTGAAAGTTCAACTGCAGAATCCTACACTAAGGCACTGTACGAGCACATCCACTCATGCATGAATCGTGCCATCCCAAATAGAACCAAGATGCTCTTCTCCAAAAAAAGGAAGCCAATCTGGTGGCCCTCTGCTATAAACAAACTATACAACAGAAGGAAGAAACTGTTGCAGAAAAGAGGAAAATCCTAGGATGCAAAAAACTCCCTCACCAGCCTCAGTAAGAAGCTGAGATCCCGCTTAAAATCCTCTAAAGCTAGTTACGAAAATAAAATTGCCAAAGATTCCAAAGACAATCACAAGGCATTCTATAGTTATGTCAAGAATCTAAATGGCAATGCTCAGATCTGCTCTGAGCTACAACAGAATGGCATTAAATATACAGATCCCAAGGATATTGCAAATATCCTGGCAGATCGATTTAGTGCCAACTTCACCCCCCCTCTCACCCCCTACATGGCCCATCTCAATACAAAAAGATTGCAAAATTCCAATAATCATGGCTACACAGGTAGAAACCGCACTCTCCAAAGCTAAGAATGCAGCATCCATGGGACCAGATGACATCCCAGGCTGTGTACTACATGAACTACAAAATTAACTGGCACCTCACCTAAGTGTCATGTTTAATCATAGCCTCACCTCAGGCTTCGTGCCCACTGAGTGGCGCAGAGCTACAGTTATCCTACTCCACAAGGGAGGATCCACCTTGGATTCTAGGAACTACCGTCCCATCAGTCTGACAAGCCTGATCTGCAAGGGCATGGAACGTATTATCATGGAACTTCTAAACAAAGACATTGTCATCCTTCAAACACTGGACCCCACCCAGTATGGGTTTGTGAAGGGCCGATCTTGTCTCCTGAATCTGATTGACTTCTTTGAATCAGTCTTCTGAGCTGTGGATGAGGGTAAGGTGGTCCACACAGCCTATCTGGACCTCGCCAAGGCCTTCGACACCATACCCCACTCTGGAATCATAGATAAACTTACTAAGCTGGGCATAAATCCCTATGTCACTTGATGGGTTGCCAACTGGCTTACTGACAGAACCCAGACTGTAAAAGTAGCTGACTCCAAATCCAGCTCCAGACAAGCGACAAGTGGAGTACCTCAGGGTTCAGTCCTGGGTCCACTCTTGTTTGGCATCTACTTCTCTGAAGTACAGGCCAACACTAAGGGACTCTGGCTAACAAAGTTTGCGGATGACTGCAAACTGGGATCCATTATTGAATCCCGAAATGATGTGGATATTCTGCAAAAGCACCTTACAGAAACAGATGCCTGGTGCCAGAGCCATGGGCTCAAGCTTAATGCCAAAAAATGTATAGTTATCCCCTTTGGAAAAAAACATGTACCCATGAATTACCACATAGGTGGCAGGACATTAAACATCGAAAGTGTGATGAGAGACTTAGGGACACAGGTGGACAGTGGTCTCACTTTCGATAACCACATCCCCACAACAGTCAGGAAATCCTTCTATGTGGCACACCTCATCACTAAGGGCTTTTCATCCAGAAAAAAGGAGGTCATTGTCCCACTATATTCATCCCTCATTAGATCCATTATAAAGTATAATGTCTCATTTGGTATGTACCTCACAAGGCATCTGCAACAGCTGGAAAGGCCACAGAAATAACTCACTAAAAGAATTACAGGCCTAAAGCAGATGACATATGCTGACCGTCTAAAAAAAAACTCCAGCTATACTCTGTGGCATATCGTCTACTCAGAGGTGATCTCTGCTTAACATACAAGGCCATGTCAAACCCTGAGCTGTTGGACATGCTCCACTTAAAGAAATCCCAATCCCTCAGAGCCACACGCTCCAGGGATCTAAACCTTGTCATCACAATGAACAAAACATGCTGGAGGGATAGATTCCTGACCCAGAGACTCCCCATACTCTGGAATAGACTGCCCATACATGTCAAGCAGAGCGCCTCATTGGCCCTCTTCAAAATGAACCTTGATGATTGGATGGGAGGTTGGAAAGTTACCCCAGGCATCATCTCAGTCGTCCTGCTAGAAAGGGGTCCAGAGATGTAAATATTGTGGGAAGAAATATCCAGGGAATTGTTATGGCTAGGCTTGCATAGGCCCTAGGGCTGATAGCCTAGTACCAACCTATGAACCTATGAATTAGTGAGGGGTAAGTGGCAGTAAGCACTTTTAAGCAGGGGTATGCAGGTTTGTGCGGGTTAGCACATAGGTAAGCACTTGTAAAGTCTAGTTACAGTTTCTTATACTCAGTTAGCTGCTGAGTTGCTTAACCTGTGTAGGCATTGCTTAGCTCTGCACAAACCCATGCAAACTTGCTTACAACTGCTAAAAAAGTGCCTCATTCACTCTGTAGCCAATGTCCCTTGTTCTGCTCAGCAACAAAATAAGCTGCCTCTCCAAGACTCAATCCCATGACCCCGCACTCTATACACAAAGTGATTAACCACTAAACCATGGCAGATATACATAACCTGAAGTTTTCACAAACATATCATGCAGCACAATCAGTCAACAGTACAATAAATGTATTATTATCACACCACATAACCTGTTAATGGAAGAAGTCTGGACAAAGTATGCCACACTGTGGGTACAAATAGGGATATATGTCAACTAATGCTCTGATTTAAAATGTTGCTAGTTACACTGTTTTATGTATTAGAACACATATGTAGAAGGAGATGAAGTCTGAAACACAAAAGTGTTGCCTCTAGTAACTGACTTCAATGTTGTGATCATCCATGACAATTGCCAAATGAATGAGGAACAGGCCATAATATGACCTGAACATGCATGGACATATGGACAGATATATATCTGTAAATGTAGACAGACAACTATATATAGCTATATATATATTAATGTATGACTCACAAATAATCATATAACAGCAATAGTATAAAGATACATACATATGTTCATATGTATGTGTATGTATAAATATATATATATATATATATATATATATATATATATATATATATATATATATATATATATATATACACACACACACAGATGTATATATATATATATATATATATATATATATATATATATATATATATATATATAAATATATATAGTTATATGAGATATATATATATATATATAGGCACATACACATATACACACACAAAAGGTATCAGTAGCCATACATATGTAGAAGTAGTGTGGAAATACTGGGTGCAAAGTATATCCCTCAGCCACAAGCCCTTCAACTGGCACCTGTGAAATGTGTAGTCTGGCAACCATTCCCACAAATGAGAATACTGACATTAAACATATACCCATCCACAATTCAAAGGACATGACACGACACAGGTATGCATACATAGATAACCTTTATTCTTGTACTATACAATAATGTATGCCAGTACTGACACCATATAAAGTTTGAAATATGTAATCAGTCATGAATGCAAGGCCCACACAAAACAGTAGATGCAAGCAATGTGTATATATACCATACTATGCTGTCCAGGGCAAGGCCTTCAATTCGTACAACAGTAGGAACAGGATTTGCCTTCAGGATACGTAACAATCAACAATTACAGATGTAGTTCAGCAGCCTCCAATTACAGCCTGTAGTCAAGCCCTATGGGGAAAAGTAGCACTTGT
Organism: Protopterus annectens; assembly: GCF_019279795.1. Classification (NCBI taxonomy): domain Eukaryota; kingdom Metazoa; phylum Chordata; order Ceratodontiformes; family Protopteridae; genus Protopterus; species Protopterus annectens. Next base: position 204,959,481 of record NC_056730.1, read on the forward strand.
GTTAATGTCACAGTATCTTGTACATAACAATGCTTAACCTAACATCTCACTATCACACTGAATAACCCTCTTATTAACAGTTATATCACTGGAAAGGTGCCATAGCCTAGGTTAATGGCATAGAACCCCCCCCCCCATAAAAGGCCGTACAAGAGCAGGGAACACTGTATACCACACACTTACCTCAGGAATGTACAACGGCACATATGTGTTCTCCAGCTGTTGCCCCCATATATATGGACATGGCCTAACAGTTGGTGTGGGGGTCCATGACATGACTGGGATGATAGCAGTAATGCTAGCGGTAAATAATGATAGGCCATTACCTAACAACTTTTCCTGTATTACAGCAGGACAAATACTGGCATATATATGGAGGACAGAGGCAGGAATATAGGGCCATATTTGCATTATTGTTACACACTCTGGAAATTGATGGTGTTACAGGATTCGTTGCAGCCCCTTATGTAGGGATACAACATTGAAATACAACTGGATGTAGCTATCTACTGATAGCTCTCAACAGACAGAATGCCACAGATATATTTGGGACAATACCTGTGTGGTGCACAGACAAAACCTAACAGCCAATCCCCCTGGTATCATATGGATAGGCCCACATTTTAGAGCTATGTAGACAGACAACATTCCATGAAAAAGTACCATGCACACAGAAACCCTGTAAGAACAGCAAGATACACTGCACACAACAACACTACTCACACTGTCTGTAGGTCTGGAACCTTACCCAGGTTCTGCTGTAAGAGGTATTGCTACCTGCTGTCAGTAACACTGATGTCCACACACAGGAAGGATGTAATCCATACTGTAAAGGTAAAGGAACAATGCCCACAGAAGGCAGCAATTTATAGTACAGGGTTGCCATGACAGGTATTATCTGAAGTACTACCCAGAAGGCTGCATGCAATTAGCAACTGGCAGACACTGACTGGTGCAGAGGCCACCGCCTGATCATGTGCAATACCAACAAAAGCATGCTGCAATCTATTCAAACCAGCTCAATCACTCTACTGGAGAGACTGAGAGAGAAAGAGAGAGAGAGAGAGAAACCATTCAAGAAAGTTCAGAAAGCTCAGGGTTGTGTTACAGCGGAAACAACATAACAAGTATTTGAAACAGATATGCATTTACTGGCATGTAGTATATGGCGTAGAATAATAGGATGTATACTGTGAAAGGATGTATATGTGCCATCAGTACTTGTTCCTGTAATGAGGTTGTGCTCAACACCTGCACTGGACAGTACTATCAGTCCCTGTGGGCAGTGAGATACACCTGTCAAATGTGCAGACTAGCAGTGAATGGCAAAGATGTGACCCATGATATCTGTGTTCTGTAAATTACTGTGGCCAACAGCTGGTGGGGGTATTAATACTGCCATAATAGACACATGGGTGAAAGGCCACACTACCTGCAGGACAGTCATGTTAAAGTGTAGCATAGCATGCCCAACTGCCGTAGCAGTATAATATGCTTATCTAAAGTTTGTCACCATATATAACCCCCTAATGTAAGTCTGTGTTCACATGTGACACCTGTCTATGTTGCAGCAAGGCAGAATAGTTCAGCTGTGAAGTAAAGAGGGTACATGAGTGTGGTCCAGATGTAAGTATGCACCCCACATAAAGATACATATATGTGTGATACATATTCACAGCTGTGTATGTGCACAGAACCTCGGACAGTTATACATTTATATAGGTATATAAACACAAAATGATATCTACACATATATGCACATATGTATATATATATATATATATATATATATATATATATATATATATATATATATGTATACAGATATATGTGTGTGTATGTTGACACACACACACACACACACACACACACACACATATACATATATATATATATATATATATATATATATATATATATATATATATATATATATATATACATATATATATATATAGAGAGAGAGAGAGAAAAAAAAATATATATATATATAGAGAGAGAAAGAGAGAGAGAGAGAGATAAAAAAAAAAAAATATATATATATATATATATATATATATATATATATATATATATATATATATAGATATGTTGTTGTGTCTTTCGGCTTTTCCCGGTTAGGGGTCGCCACAGCAGAACTCCGGTCTGCTAATGATTGGCAGTAGATTTTTACGTGCCAAGTTGCTAGCCCTGACGCACAACCTTCAACGAAGGTACGCCCATTCAAACATGTCTCCACACAGAAGACGCTCTAGCTGAGAATCGAACAGGACAACGTCTTACTGTGAGGTGACAACGCTACCGCAGCACCACCACCATATATATATATATATATATATATATATATATATATATATATATATATATATATATATATATATATATATATATATATATTTATATATATATATATATATATATATATATATAAATATATATACCTGTCAATATGTCAATACATTTTCCATGCCATGACATGTGTGAGAGAACATCACACATCAATACATAACATACCTACACACCAGTACATGGCTTCAAGATGGAGTGTGGCGTGAGGTGTGTAACCCATGTTGGGAACCCATTGCAATTGTATGGGATGGTGGGATATATATGTTGGCGAAGGGTATTAGGCACATATTGGTATGTAGGTCTGGTTGGGTGACAAACAAGACAGCATACAGGGCTGGTATATGACACATGTGGTGGTTAAACACTGTGGATGGGTAGTTACATTTGGAATGTGGAGGCCATTGAGCCCCCACACAGGAACAAAGGGAACATGGTGCCCACCCATGGACAGTCACGACAGCATCTTCATGGACATAAAGGTACCTGGGCTGTACCCTGGACAGGAGGGACATGCATGTCGAACCTTGTGTATGTGTACTGCATAACCCCAGGTGAAGTAGAATATACCCCATGTCACTGTGGACCTCCCTCTACCCAGTACCCGCGACCTACCTGGGTGACATACACATGTCTGTGTGTGCTCCATGGGGGGGACACCATCCCCTGAGGTGGTTCCACATGAAGGTAGTGATGGCACAGTAGATAATGAGGTTCCATGGTGGGCCACAGATGTGATGTGGACTGGTAACATGTGCACATTAGGTTGGAGTGGTGTTCCTGCTGGCAAATAAGCCCTACACATACTGGTGTGTAACTGTCATGGAACATATGTGGGCTGTAATAGTCCACACAATCCCAGAACATGTCCAACAGCATGTATAGATATCCCCAATAGTACAGAACAGCAGATGTGTAGCAATCACATAGCAGGCCTACCACATGCATATGTGGAAACATAGTGGCAGTGACAATGGCATGCAGGTGAAATACCCTGCAACAGCCCTGAAACTCTAGTGTCCCCACAGGGAGCATGTCATACCCACAAAGCAGAAAGTGTTGTACAGTACAATATATGGCCCAATAGCACACATACCAGATACATACCACTAGCGCAGTGTGATCATTATGTCGGAGCTGATATGGTGGCGGGAGACTGATATGTGTATTGTATTATGGTAAACTTGACATATGAGTTGCTCAGACATATTTCCATCATTATGGCTTTCAGGGAGTATGGCACACCTGAGAAACCCTGCATACAGTGCCTCTGAGGAGGAGATTATCATCACCAGCATCATCCACAACTATCAACTGCTCTTCTCACAGACAAGCATGGACGAGCAGGAGAGAACAGCCATGTGGACTGATGTCGTCCGCATGGTCAGTGAGGTGGGGTTGCACAGCCAAACTTATAAGCAGGTCCACCACCATTGTAGTGACCTGCTCCAGCAAGTACGACATACTGCTGCTGCCATGCAGGGTGATCACCTTGCAACAGGGGGGTCCATAACATCCATCCCCCCTTACCAGAGTGTAGGAGCTGCTCATCAGCCTGGTAGCACCTGCCCATCTACAAGAGCTCCAGTCCTATACGGTCATGGAGGTGTGTGCTACTCACACACCACAAATTGACCATGCAGGTAAGGTTCCAGGGCATATCAGTAGATTACTGTAGTGTATGCATTTGTACAGGTAGACCATGCATGTGTGAGATGTGTGTATATTGCTGTATAGTACCAATAAGCAGTAATGCATAAACTGTAGTACTTTGGACTTCAGCTGTTGTACTGTAATATTGCAGCCACCCTGTAGCAATGCCACAGCTGTGGCCACTGACATAAACTCTATCCCATGTCAGTGTAGGTACCTCTGGGATACCAGCAAGGCAGCGGCTGGATGCTGGTGAGTATGGTTTAAGGTTATGCTTGGCAATTCACTGTGCATGTCATAGCTAAGGTGTAGGCCATATACACATCTAACACACCTACCCATAATGCATGCTGTACATGTGCACTGACACAGCACACACCTCACTAATGGGATTACCAGCCTCAAACACATGCAATACACAGTCCATCTCAGACAACTGTGGCTACACTCCAGTGCACATTGCCCAGGCACAGCTGACATCTGCCCAACATATAACGACATCCCACTCCCTCTGCTAACACATGCTCCATGGTCCTAAACCTAATCATCACATTAAACAGAACATACTGGAGGGATAGGGCCCTGTCCTGGGGAATCACCACACTCTGGAATGGACTACCCATACATGTCATGCAATGCTACTCATTGGCCCTCTTGACAGAAACACTTGGCAATTGGATGGGGAATGGGGAATACACCCTGGGTAGCATGTGTGTGCCACCGCCTGACATGGGCACAGGGGAATAACATTAGTGGGTGGTGCATGGCAGGGAACCACTATGGCTAGGCTTATGTAGGCCCCATGACCAATAGAGCAGTACTCAGCTATAAACCTATGTGTACCACAGGCAACATCAGCCAGGGCCCAATCATGGCCTATACAAGCCTAGCCATAACAATTCCCTGGTTATTTCTTCCCACACTATTTACTTCACTGGACCCCTGTCTAGCAGTGCGACTGACGTGATCCCTGGGGTGAATTTCCTTTCTCCCATCCAATCGTCAAGGTCCCTTTTGGAGAGGGCCAAAGAGGCACTCTGTTTGACATGTATGTGCAATCTATTCCAGAGTCTGGGGAGTCTCTGGGTCAGGAACCTATCCCTCCAGCATGTTTTGTTTATTGTGATGACAAGGTTTAGAATCCTGGAGTGTGTGGCTCTGAGGGATTGGGATTTCTTTAAGTGTAGCATGTCCAACAGCTCTGGGTTTGACATGGCCTTGTATGTTAAGCAGAGATCGCCTCTGAGTAGACGATATGCGACAGAGTATAGCTGGAGTTTTTTAAGATGGTCAGCATAGGACATCTGCTTTAGGCCTGTGATTCTTTTAGTGTGGTATTTCTGCAGCCTTTCCAGTTGTTGCAGATGTCTTGAGAGGTATATATGAAATGGAGCGTTATATTCTATAATGGGTCTAATGCGGGATGAGTACAGTGGGACAATGACCTCCTTTTTTCTGGATGAAAAGCCCTTAGTGATGAGGTGTGTGACATAGAAGGATTTCCTGACTGTTGTGGCGATGTGGTTATCAAAGATGAGACCACTGTCCACCTGTGTCCCTAAGTCTCTTATCACACTTTCGGTGTTTAGTGTACTGCCACCTATATGGTAATTCATGGATACATGTTTTTTCCCAAAGGGGATAATTATACATTTCTTGGCATTGAGCTTGAGCCCATGGCTCTGGCACCAAGCATCTCTTTCTGTAAGGCCCTTTTGTAGAGTATCCACATCATTTCGGGATTCAATAATGGCTGCCAGTTTGCAGTCATCTGCGAACTTTGTTAGCCAGAGTCCCTTAGTGTTGGCCTGTACTTCAGAGAAGTAGATGCCAAACAAGAGCAGTCCCAGGACTGAACCCTGAGGTACTCCACTTGTCACTTGTCTGGAGCTGGATTTGGAGTCAGCTACTTTTACTGAATGGGTTCTATCAGTAAGCCAGTTAGCAACCCATTGGGTGACATAGGGATTAATGCCAAGCTTAGTAAGTTTATCTATGCTTCCAGAGTGGGGGGTGGTGTCAAAGGCCTTGGCAAGGTCTAGATAGGCAGTTTGGACCACCTTACCCTTGTCCATGGCTCTGAAGAGTGATTCAAAGAAGTCAATCAGGTTCAGGAGACAAGATCGGCCCTTCACAAACCCAAACTGGGTGGGGTCCAGTGTTTGAAGGTTGCCAATGTCTTTGTTTATAAGTTCCATGATAATGCACTCCATGGCCTTGCAGATAAGGCTTGTCAGACTGATGGGATGGTAGTTTCTGGGATCCAAGGTGGATCCCCCCTTGTGGAGTGAAATAACTGTAGCTCTGTGACACTCAGTGGGCACGAAACCTGAGGTGAGGCTATGATTAAACATGACACTTAGGTGAGGTTCCAGTTCATATTGTAGTTCATGTGGTACACAGCCCAGGATGTAATCTAGTCCAATGGATGCTGTATTCTTAGCTTTGGAGAGTGCATTTTTTACCTGTGTGGCCATTATTACCGGAATTTGGCAATCTTCCCGTTTTGAGATGGGCCATGTAGGGGGTGAGAGGTTGGTGAAGTTGGCACTGAATCGATCTGCCAGGATATTGGCAATATCCTTGGGATCAGTATATTTAATGCCATTCTGTTTTAGCTCAGAGCAGATCTGAGCATTGCCATTTAGATTCTTGACATAGTTATAGAATGCCTTGTGGTTGTCTTTGGAATCTTTGGCATTTTTATTTTCGTAACTAGCTTTGAAGGATTTTATGAGGGATCTCAGTTTCTTACTGAGGCTAGTAAGGGAGTTTTTTGCATCCTGGGATTTTCCTCTTTTCTGCAACAGTTTCTTCCTTTTGTTGTAAAGTTTGTTTATGACAGGGGACCAACAGATTGGCTTCCTTTTTTTGGATGAGATCATCTTGGTTCTATTTGGGATGGCACAATTCATGCATGAGTGGATGTGCTCGTACAGTGCCTTAGTGTAGGAATCAGCAGTTGAACTTTCAGTTCCCGTCTGCATGGGTGTCATGAAGTTTGTCACTTCTGACTTGAGTAGCATGAAGTTGGCTTTGGAGAAGTTTTTATGGAGGTTTCCTTACTGGGGTGTACAGTACAATGTGTCTGTGGTTGGTCTAATGGTAATCTATCACTCATACATGCACCACTGATGATAACATATGTGAATACACATCAAGTAGTCATAAACACATGTGTCCACACGTGATCCAGAAACACACAGAGGTTGTGGGCAGCAGAGGAAACACACCTGGCACACAGAGACACATCTTACAATGGTGTGTACACCCGTGAGGTATGGGGCACATTACATGCCAGGGTGTTGAACAGATGCACAGCAATGCTGTGGACATGGGTGCAGTGGGTTACAGGGGGAGGGCCATCATGTACAAACAGAAGCCATGCATCACAGCCATGTATAATGTTGGTAATGGAGACTGACTACAGTTGCACTGCATGCTGTTCAGCCCCACATGTCCTGCATGCTGACATGTGTCTAATTACAGGTATGTGTGTGATACTGTACTGCACCATTGCCTGCTATTGTGTGTGTTATGGGGTTGCGGGAGCTGTCTGTAGGTGCTGTCTTGTATGGGTTGCCATGTATGTCGACTGCATGTGTGTATGTCTGTGTGTGTGGCCATGTCTGCACATGTCTGTGTGTGTGTGTGTGTGTGTGTGTGTGTGTGTGTGTGTGTGTGTGTGTGTGTGTGTGTGTGCGTGTGCATGTGTATTTACTGTTTAGTGGTGTTTTATAGGTCTTACAGTCTTTTCCCTGTTTTCCCCTCACAGGTGGCGAGAAGGGGCTTGGTCCCCCCCTGCAGGGAATCTGATGTCACTGATACAGACAGTGACCATGAAGATAGGTGTGATGAGGCACAGGAAGGGTTGTCAGGGGCTGCAGCTGGGCCACCAATTGACAACCCACACATATCCACACCATCCATGCACACAGTCACACTGCCTCTACACACCTCATCACCATTGGCCCTAGCTGAGGGACAGCCTATGGTTGGCATGGGCCAGGACAGTGTGGTATCTATGGCACATGTGTCAGGACACAGCAGCCATAGCCAGATGTCTGGCAGGATATCACATAGGCAGATGTGCAGGGCTGCTCGTAGGAGCACTGCTGGTCATCATGCCCATGGCAGACATGGAACATCTATTTCAACCACATGCATGTTCCAGACTGTCAGGGAGGCCCAGGCATGAATGGAATGGTACACCAGGCAGGGTCTAAGAGTGCAGAGGGCTCGTCATACCTCTGTAACTGACAGCATCCGTGACCTAGCAGGTGCCATCCATAATTACACCAAGGTCATCGATAGCTGGTGGGGTGAGACATTGGAACTCATCCAAAATGTCATGTCCTTGCATCAGGACAGGGCGGGATGGTTGTAATGGCCACGTGGACATATGTCAGCAACACCAGCAGCTGGATGTCACCGTGGACATCCAAACAGTCACAGCCGCTCCTGTAGTGACAGCACCAGCCCCAGCACTGTGAGGAGGGGGCTGTCCACAACCGTCATAGCAGACCACGTGCACATGGCCCTGGCCAGTCCCAGGAGGGACCTGAATTCAGTGGATGTCTGTCAAACTTGGGGGACAGTACTCAGTCTGGCTCTGTATCTGATACTGCCTGTTGCACCCCTGCCAGGCACAGGTCCCGTGTCCTTGGCCGGAGACCGTGAACTGCAATCCCTGCCAGGTACAGTCTGCAGCTGTCCCACAATTTCCTGTGTAGGGCAGCCACATGGAGGAACTGTGTGCATGCAGACACACACACATAAACAACGACCCTAGGGCAACCATATACCTGCACACGACATCCCCAGTGGCCCATAACAATACTCAGCCCACTCACACATACACATGTTGTCAATTGTATGGCTCAGCTTAGGCATCTGGCAAACCAACAACACACCCTATGCATATGATGATACCTGTGCCACTACCTAACATCCATAACATCGATGTAGAGACAGGCTAACATGGTTCTGATGCACAGGGTGACAGTACAACAGTGTAGCAATGGCATGATGTGTAGCATGTTGTCAGCAGTTAAGTGAAATGCTAATATCTTGGAAGGTTTAGCTGTGCAGTCATGATGCATCATAGCTTTAATTAACAATGTTGTATTGTTGTCACCAGTATCTGTTCAGATTGTGTTGTGTTTGTCCATGTGCCACATGGATGATGGGTGTAGTGGTGTCAGCAGGCCTTCTACAGTGGACACCAGTAAGTGTAGTGGGTGGTACACATGCCATGGCTGGGTACAACACACAGTGCCTTTGGTTAGGATTCAGTACAGGTACAGGACTGTACACATGGAGGTATGTCCCTGTGTAGGTAACACATATGTTGTACATGTAATCCCACCAAGACAGGATAGGCACAACCACACAGTGCTATATATGCAGTCTGCAATGTGGATGACATTGAACGTGCTAACAGCAGGGTGTATGTCCATCTCCCCACTCTACTGCGATCCTCATCTAAGTAACATGCGTGTGTTAATGCCGGTGGCATAGCCCTACCCTTTGAGGGTGTGAGGTGCTCAACTACTGTGAGTGGTGTAGACAGCAACTAAGAACCTGATTACATATTCTGTACAGTATTGCAGACAGCTATGTGGGGGGATAGATGCAACAGTAACTGCAATTATGGCAGTCGTGTCCACAACAGCCGCACCCAGTGAGTTATAACAACCCCAGTAGTGCTGCATATCTCAACAGTGTCAGGAGGGCATTGACACATCTATGACCTGTGAAGGACTGTATACCCATGGGATGGCACCTGTGGTATGTTGGCATATGCCAAGCAGTCCTGTTGGAAACATATCCTGTGAATGGAGGTAGATCCCATAAAAACTACACACATTCCTACAAGCAGGATGGTGTACAAAAGCCTGCTATGATCTACATAGACATTGTGCACCTCCTAACCCTCATCTACACCTGTCATGATTGGGTTAAGGAGGTATACCAGGTTCAGGTTGTATTCCCTGCCTTTGACAAGTCCAACATTGGTGGGGTCCCATGTGTTGAGATAACCAGTGACATTGGCCATGGGTTCATTGTTGGTATGTTCCATGTCCCTGCAGACCACGGTCATCAGGCTACCAGGTGGTAGTTCCCAGCTGACATAGTGGGTTTGTGGATGTCCTTGTCAACATTGGTGAAACCATTGTCAGGTGTAGGGCTATTGGATTGTATGAGGGATCCCAGATACTTACTGCACCTGCCCAGAAGGTTCCCCCAAGCATGACATGTCACTTGACTGTACTGCATAATATGTTAGTAACCTATCCATGTCAGATGTATGTTGTTTGGGTCTCTCAAACCCATCAATAGTGCATGTGGACATATATGTTGTGTTTACATTCCCAGTTCCATCTATAGATGTATGTCCATATATGCCTATATTGATATATATGTGTTCACCTTTGACAGGGTGACAATCATTCCTTGAAGGGCCCTTTCTGCAAACTGAAAGGACTAACCCGTCATTTCTTACTGCACCACAGTAAAGAGAACTGCAGTTCTAAACGCACCTTTGATGACACTTGAACTGCAAGTTGGAATACATATCACAATGGCAGGGGACGTGACTCTCTGCACCCTGCCTCTGGAGGATGGGCCCCCCACAACCCCCCTACTGTGATATACGAACTCTTAATGTGCACTAGAGTGGGGATAGGCAATTATTCCCCATCTCCACTATAGTGGCATCCGCAACCAAATTGCCTAATCTGCAATGAGCGAATGCATGCTGGCATTCGCACATTGTACATTCTATGCATGTATTGCAGGATTGTGCAATGTTGAGAACATACTTTAGGCCTACCAGCTTCCGGACACATGGATTTCTCCCTTTGAAAGTTGAGCCATATATATGCTGACATATATGCATTCCTAGTGCTGTCTATATGTGGACATGTGGATATATGAGAAAAAAAACAGCGAACAAACCAGAACATCGACACCGAACCTACATTAACACGACGCCAGAAACACGACACACAACGCACAAACAAACACATACACCCGACACCCAATACCAACAAACACAAACACAGCACCTACACACACAAAACAACAACAACACAAACACTCCCTTACAAACAACAACTAACACATACACCCAACAACTAAGGTCCACCCTCGCGACACCCTCACAACTCCGGTCCGTAAACCCCTCACTACACCAAACCCCCTAACTCCTAATCCCACCCGCCCACCCCACAACCTACCTCACTTCACCACCTACACCCACACACTCCACCCCAACCTAACTAAACCCACCCTTACCCTCACAAACACCTACCCTACAAAACACCAACATTGCACACTTACCTAACTAACACACCCTAACCTAACTCCTAACTAACACCCCTACCCCACCCTTACCCCTACTACACCCACACTTACAGCACCCTTACTTACCCCATCCACACCTTCTCAGCGTGGTGTCTTCCTCGGTTCTCTGCCTCGTCGATCTTCTCGTCCGTGTGACGTTGACTTGACTTTTCTCATGTGTCGGTTAATCCATTGTCGGTATTTTAAAGTGTCGATGAAGTCAGATAGACCCGGATATATACATATATATCGATGTCTGTGTGCGTATCTATGTATATATGTATGTTTTGGCTTATATATATATATATATATATATATATATATATATATATATATATATATATATATATATATATATGTATATGTATATAGATATAGATATGTTATATCCATTCAATGATGAATATATATACACAGACAAATACATCTGCATGGTGGAATAAATTCCCTGTAGTGTTATATACCTGGGCTGAAAGATATGTATGTGGAATCATCATGATTATGCATATCTGCCATAGCTTAGTGGTAAATTACTTTGTGTATGATGTGCAGGGTCCTGGTTATGAGCCTTGCAGGACCAGTTTATTTTGTTGCTGGGCAGAACACAGAAACCTGCTTACAACGGCTTTACGGTGCCTTAATCACTTTATCCAATGGGCTTTGTTCTGGCCAGCAACAGATTAAACAACTCGGGCAAGGCTCAAACCAAGGAACCTGTGCACCCTAGACACACCAATGTACCACTAAGCCATGACAGGTAGACAAATATTCAGTGTTTCAGAAACGTATCAGCCAGTCCTGTCATACAACAGTGCAGAGAATACATACCAACATCTAGATGTCTGCGTGTGTAACTATAGTGCAACCTTAACAGATACAACATACCCTTATATGTATAGATACACATGTATTCAAATATATATGTTATTTTCCTAACTTTATATACATATATATCGTCTATGCACATATACCTATATATCTGTTAGCAGATAAATATATCTGTACAGGTATATATGGCCATTCATCTGTAGATAGCAATTTCAGATTAACAAATACACCTATGTCCACATGCACCATTAATGGGGTTGAGAGGTCCCACACACTATATGTCTTGTACAAATAGGCATCCCCCCACAGTCAAACACCTGCACCCTGCAATACACTACCAAGTACAGTCTGCCTCCCACAGGGCATGTAATATGTGGAAGCCGTCAACGTCCCCAGGATACAGATACACATACACATATATGCTGATACAGATATATATATATATATATATATATATATATATATATATATATATATATATATATATATATATGTATATCATGTGACTACACATACACATGCAGATATATGTACAGTAAGATACGTATGTAAGAGGTGCACACAATATGGAACAGCCAGTATGCCTACAGTTAACACCTGAACAACTGGACACTGTATGGGCTAAACATACTAATGTCAGTCATTGCCTGCAACATATACTCATAGAAAGTCAACAACTATTGGCAAAAATCAATAAATACCAGGAACAAAAATGCAACAAACTCCACTGTATGGTACAATAAAGGCTGTCCTCCACTTAATATATTCCAAAAATAGGCACATTGGGCGTAAACGAATACACTTTTATTCTCAAAATAAAAACATACAGATTGAGCACGCTTTCATCTCATCAGCTGAGACGTCTTCAGAATCAACCGTTACCAAAAATCTGATTGTTTAAATAACCTTCCACAGTACTCAGTTGGTTGCCATAGCAATTAATGAATACCACCTACATGAACTGATTTATAAATAGGTATTGCTATACAATTCATTTCTCATATAACTTCTGTACAATATGTATATACAACAACATTATAAAGGAATAAATAAAATAAAATAAAATAAAATAAATAACTCAGTTATCAAAAGCTAGTTGAACTAACATAAATGTATGGTGGTGAACGACAGCAGGGTAACGCACCACTTGGGAGTACTTATGGACAGGCGAGGGCATTTTACCATTCTGGGGATTATTCTATGAACACATCCAGGTGGTTGGACACTTACAGTGATATGAACTTTGATGAATGGTTGGACAAATCTTTTTCATCGGCAACAGGGGAAGCGGAAAGAAGGCCACAATTCAATACCAGTTTTAAGGACAAATGTAGGATGTTCAAAAACCAATTAACCAGGTACAAAAAATTAGCTCTGGACAATTGGTATTTAAGTAAATGTATAGAACAAAAAATAGTGCCTAAAGGTTTAAGGCTTAACAAATTTCCTAACAACACAGTTGGGAACACTGAGTCTTTTAAAGTTATTTCTAACATATTAAATGAATGTGGATTAGCAATTTTGAAGGCAATGATTGATAACAATGTGAAAATTATGGAATACTGTAAAAAAGAAATTGACATACTTAAAAATCAAATAAGCAATGATTTGTTATTTACAGTCACTGAATATAAGAATATTTACTGTAGGACACTGCAGAATGTTGATTTTGTTATGTTGAAAAATTATAAAAGGAAAGTGGGGAAGTTAGAGCGGGACAGAAGAGAATATAATGAAGGAATGTCATTTACAATAGAAAGAGACATGAAAGATTTCAAGCACAGTATGATCAAGAAGAATATATGATGAATGACAATACTTATAACACTAGACAGGAATACAGGGATAGGAATAATGGTACCTACCACAATGAGCGTTTAGATTCGAATTTCTACGATTCAGAGAACCCTTTAGGGGAGAGACAGGGGATGAGAAGATCCGAGAGAATCAGAAATCCAAACTGTCAACAGACATATGCAGAGGTGACTAGAAATCATTTTGTAAGTCACATGGGGAGAGGAAGATACAAGAGATAGATATTAATACTGATATACCTACTTCTGTTAATATTTTTGATGTATGTACAGGTTCTAGTGTCAGCGTGGTACGGACATTATTCAACCCTGTTAGAGAAGGTATTTCGTTGGAGGTAACAAATGAAGATGTTACTTTTAATGAATCTTTAGTAGAGAATAGTAGGACCATTATACATACTCATAATAATTTTAATATTTATAACTACACTGATTTAGAGGTAACCAATGGATTTTTTGGACTATTTACTAAAGGATTTACTTTTGTGCCAATAAGAAAACCAAGACTAGATGAAGTTGTGATAGACATCAAATTATTTACAAGAAAGTTAAATTTGGCAGTATTATTTCAAGATAAAACATACTATAAGGAAAGTGAATTGAAGAGACGAAGTATATTCAACCCACCTTTGCAACAGGACATCCATAATTTTGAAATGTGTACACTTAACATAGTTAGGCATGAAGATGAGAAGAGAAATAGGTTGAAAAACAATCTCACTGAGGAAGAAAGTGGAATTTTGCAACAACTAAATAACAATGGTAGAATAAGGGTTATGAAACCCGATAAGGGGGAGGTGTGGTTCTCATGTATTGTTGAGACTACACTAGGAGGATGCTGGAAATCCTGGATATGGATAGAAGATATCGTATTATATCTAGAAATGAAGTAAACATATTGTATAAGAGAATAGACCTAATATTAGAGAACAATTTATTGCAGGGACTTATTGATGTAGATCTATTAAATTTTCTTAAAGTATCTAAACCAGTCATACCAGAGATTTTTGGAATCCCAAAAATACATAAACAAATTGTAGACCCTCCCATGAGGCCAATAGTTACATCACAGGGATCTAAAACCCAACCCCTAGCCATATATGTGGATACCAAGCTTAAAAATGTTCATTTGAAATATCCACATATTTTAATAGACTCGTGGGATTTTCTGAGAAAATTTGGTGCTATCCCATTTCAAGAGAGTTTTTTGTTCCTAACTATTGATGTAAAAGATTTATTTTCAGTAATTCCTCATATAGATGGTCTGGAATGGTTTGAAAAGATGCTTATTGAATTTCACATGCTGAACCCTGATGAATTTAAACTTGTGCTTGAGAGCATGGAATTGGTCCTGAAATATAATTTCATTTATTTTCAGGGGTACGTTTACCATCAACTGGACGGGGTAGCGATGGTTTCAGCATGTGCTCCTACTTATGCTAATATAATAATGTTATATTGGGAACAAACATAAGTTTTTGGATCAAAATTTCAACAATATATTGTGAGATATTTTCGGTTCTTGGACGATATTTTTATCATCTGGGATGAGACATATGAATTAATTAATCAATTTATGGAATTTTTGAATAATAGTACACATTTCTTACAATTTACTTTTGATTGTGACAGGGACAAACTGCACTATTTAGATGTTAAGATAAATAAGGACTATGCTAGAAAAATATACAAATCCAATATCTTTAGGAAGGAATGTTTTTCTAATTCCTACCTACATTATCATAGTGACCATCCCTATCATCTCAAAAGGAATATTGTGAAGGGACAGATGATTAGAGTCTCGAGAATGACATCAGATTTCACTGACTTCACTAGAGAGGTCGAATATGTCCATAGTATGTTTAAGGAAAGAGGATATCCAGATAAGATGATTTGAAACATTAAAAAAGAAATTATAAAGAAGCAAGACACAAACTATGGTCTATTAATGGTAAATGGAGGGATGATTAATACTATACAAAATGCTATTAGTGCATTTAAAAAGACAAGTACCGAGGGGGATACTAACGTGAGTGATTATATAGACAAAGACAGGTTGATATCAGGTTTAGAAATTCTTCGGTTGGTTTTAACCTACTATTCCGATGTAGGATGGATGAAGAAATGTATTGGTGGAATTTGGAATATGTTCAGTAGAATGCCCAGTAGAATAAATATTTCTCAGCAACCTCTTAAATATAGTTTTAGGAGAAACATGAATCTAAAAAATATCTTGGAGAGAAAGAGAGGTGAGAGAAATGAAGGGGCACAAGTAAAGGTAAGTACACACAAACGTGGTAGATGTGCACAATGCCCATTCGTAGCGGGAGAAAAGGAACTCAAGATTCCTAGTATTAGGTTTAAATTGAAGAGTTATAAATACTCCAGTTGTTACACAAAAGGGGTTGTTTTCTTAGCATATTGTAAGACATGTTGGGCATACTATGTGGGTAAAACCGAAAGGAATTTGAGAATTCGTATAGATGAACATGTTAGGGATATCAATTAAAAGAACGAAAATAATGCACTTTATAGGCATACACTAAGATGTAAGAACATGAATATAAAATTTTGGATATTGGAAGAGGTTAAACAGAAAGATAGGGGTGGTGACTGGGAGACATTCCTGGAATATCGGGAAATGATATGGCAGATTAGATTATATTCTTGTTCCCATCCAGGTATGAATGATCATATTTCTATAAAACCAGCTTTGCAGTTACTGTCATTGAATCCCAAGAGAACAATATAAAGGAGAATATTATTAATATTTTCCATTTTTTTATCTTATTTTATTTATTCATTTTTAATAATAACATTTCATACCAGATGTGGTATTTATATGAATATATGTTATGTTCATATATATTTCACTGGTCTATGGGAGTGTACATTAAGATGTTTAGAACCATCCATATATATTTTTTCATGTCTCATTATAAATGTATTATTATTTATTGGTATTACATTAGCCTATTTATTGGTATTACATTTAGCTTTTTCAGATACAGTATTTTGTATTTTGTATGTTGGTAGGTGTATTTTACATACTTACATTTATGGTAGTTCAACTAGCTTTTGATAACTGAGTTATTTTATTTTATTTTATGTTATTTATTAATTTATAATGTTGTTGTATATACATACTGTACAGAAGTTATATGAGAAATAAATTGTATAGCAATACCTATTTATAAATCAGCTCATGTAGGTGGTATTCATTAATTGCTATGGCAACCATTTGAATACTGTGGAAGGTTATTTAAACAATGAGATTTTTGGTAACAGTTGGTTCTGAAGAAGTCTCAGCTGATGAGATGAAAGCGCGCTCAATCTGTATGTTTTTATTTTGAGAATAAAAGTGTATTCGTTTACGTCCAGTGTGCCTATTTTTGGAATATATTAAGTGGATGACAGCCTTTATTGTACCATACAGCGGAGTTCGTTGCATTTTTATACTCATAGAAAGGTCATAGGAAAACACCATATGCAGGTTTGCAGAAATGGGCCTCCTTTAATTGTGTACCATAATGGTTCTATATGCCATATCATATAGCTGCCCAAATACTGATAACCATATAAACGGAGTACTGCAACTGTGAAACAGTTACACTTATACAATAGTCTGGAAAAGTTCACAACTGTTGCAGTCCAAGCCAAGCCCTTCAGAATATACAATAGTGCTGACAGACTGAGCCACAGGGTACCACAAAATCAACAGTATGCACTGCAGTTGCGTAGTTCAGCAGCCTCTATCTACACTCTGTATAAACTCCGTAGGAGATAAAGACGTTTTGTCATCATATGGGTTGTACCTGGAACATAACAAGGCATAACTCACAGAGCAGTCTGTATTGCAAGAGGCAGTAGGCTTGCAGTACCCCAAGTCATGTAAGTAATTGCTATATAGGTGGAGTATATGGTACTGTACATCCACATGCCTTGTGGCAGCTCACCCCTGGTTCCCCCACATTTGTAACAGCCTGGGTTGTTTATGGTGCTCCCCACCTGGACTCTATAATAGAAGACCATATACCATTGTTACATACACTGGCCTCTGCAGTGCATAAAGGTGCACATGTGTTGTGTAGGTGAAGCCCACACATATATGGCCCTAGCCTCAGTGTATGTGCGGGGGATACAACAGCAGTGTACTAGTGGCAGCAATGGCAGTGTGATATACTCACAGCCCACTACAGAACATCCCCCAACAGCATGACAAATGTGCACAGCTTGGTATGTAGATGGGGGACAGAGGCTGGAACACAGGCATATATGTGGAACACTGTTGCCATGCACTAAGCAAGGTGCTGGCGTTACAGGATAGTCTGCAACATACTCTTGGTCAGGGAATTGAGGTTAGTTATAGACATGGATGTAGCCATGTACTGTTAGCATGCAACACACACACTGCCAGCGCCATATCTGACACAGGGCTTGTGTGGTGGATGGACAACACATGATAGGCATACCTCTGCCCAGTAAGAGGTTGGGCCCACAGTAGTGAGCTATGCAGACAGACTACATTCCAAGGTACACTAGTATGCACACACAGACACACACACACACACACACACACACACACACACACACACACACACACACACACACACACACACACACCCTGCAACACCAGTACTATGCAAAGCATTACACAACTCTACCCACAGTCTGTCTGTAGTTCCTGAACCTACAACAAATATGTATCCACTCTGAGTGTGCAAGTTCTCCAGTAAGAGGTATGGCTACCTGCTGCCTGTAATACTGATCTGATGCCCATACACAAGACGGATGTCCATCACACTGGAAATGTAAAGGGACCACGGCCACATGCTGTAGGGATTTATAGTGCGTGGTTGCCATGACAGTGGTAATTCAATGTAGTACACATGTGTCATCATATATATATATATATATATATATATATATATATATATATATATATGTATGTATATATATATATATATATATATATATATATATATATATATAGCTATCTGGATAGGTATATGTACATGTATTTCCACCATATGTCCTGGACATTGAGTGTAGCTGTACCCCAGCCCCTACAGTCCCAATGTCATAGTGTAAGGGGATGTCAGGTATGTATAGCAGGTATATTACCAGACCTTTGCTACTGTCTTTGGGATTGTCTTCACACACATGGTGTGTGTGTGGATGCTGAAATTCACTTATAACATGTGTGCCATTGGCTACTGACAGACATCCTAAGGAAATAATTGTAAAGTACCGCTGCCTACATGTAATGCCCCTGTGGAGTGCAGCAGAGATATTGGCCACTATATATGGAACTTTGGACACACCCTGTACAGTCCAGAGGTATACACATTTTCCCTTACTGCACCACATGTGTACCAGGCCTGTCAATATGGATGTAGACAGCGATATAGATGGGTATAACACATAACAACTGGTATATATTTGGCACCATAGGTGTTGGATTCACACACTCCTGTCTGGCCTGACACATAATGACTGCTGGTACAGGGGTGCCATGGACACATACTAACCACTAGATATTGACATACATCTGTACAGCATCCCACTGCTCTGTCTGACATACATGACATTTAAGGGAGGCCCGGCAGTAGTAAATCTGGCAAGTATCTGCACATGACATCCCACTGGTTAAGTACACTAAGCTGCTAGGCATGTAACAATGCACTTTTCAGGCTACAGGCAGACTATCTCAACACTGGCTTACATCTCGTATGGGGGAATGCACATGTACCTGCATATATAGCAGGCTCAACATCCATGTCACAGCACAGGGTAAGATACACCTGTGTTACATTGCATAACCACAACCAATGTGAACACAGCCACAGCCACATTTGGTAAGCTAGCATAATATTACAGTATACGGACTATCTGTTCTACACCATTCTCATATGTGCCACTCACAGAATATCCCCACATATACTGGGCTGCTACACAGTTTGGTCTGATGGCTGTCTGTGGTATGGGACATGTGTGTGTATGGCCATACAAACATTTACGGCAAAACGGTACCATACAGAGGGGCAGCATGTAACATCTGATAGAAGGTGAGCTAGGACAATGACATCTACCACAGTCTGTACACAGATTAAAGTACATATTAACAATACACACACTGTCGACATTCAACATCACTACACAGACCTCAGTACTGTACAACATCCACAGAATGTCCAGCTTATGTCATGAAATATAACCCCTACTCTACATGACATGTGTAGCAATCTGATATATCACTGGCTTGTTATCAGATATGGTGACATTATTTATGGCATACAGCACATATGCACCACTTCATGCATGCCATATGTACAAACATTGACAGTGGTGTGGCTGAAAGCACATACACAGGGCCAGTATAGACATGTTGCTGTGATAACCTTGTATATTTTCCATTGTAATGGTGTTTTTTGCAACATATGTCCTATGAGGGATATGAAGTCAATAACTGCCATGGCCTTCAACATCTTCAGACTGTAATCCTCACACTACTGTCTGCATTCCACAGAGAGATACACTGTGGCTAACACATAAAACCATAGGCACAACACTGCTCAGTCTGCAGATGACCCTGCATATGCGGATTCCTCATATACATGGAACTGACATGGCAGGTATTACTACATGTATGACAGGCATATTCAGACAAACACTGTTAAACCAACATTACTCCAAATGCAGTATAGCAGCACTTACAGTCTGTAGTCAGGTCAGGCACACCCCCTCCTGTTTGTTGCCCTTTCCACAGTGCATGTTGTTAGAGGTAAACCCCAATCTATCTGAGATGCTGTTTGCTAAATAACAGATCTAGTTCCTGCTCACAGTGACTGAAAAGGCCCAACACCACCATGATGTTCCTAGGTAGTGGAGTGTGTTTCCATGCAATTGGCTATGGGAGCATTACCACAGCTGTTCCACATGCAATCAGCTAGGGGGGGGCTGCAATTTATTCAGAGCCCATCAGCTGATCATGAGCATCACATACAATACATATGCTGCTGCCTAAGCAAGAAAGGTGTGGATCTGCACATCCATCAGAGAGGGGGTAGGTGAGGCAGACAGAGGCAAATACATGTCACGGAGGGGTGGGAGTATAAAAGTGAAGCATGTTTGTGTCACACACTTACCAGAACAGGGTATCAACCCCCCAACAACTATGTAGTGCTATCACAGTTTGATGCAGTTATTGGATGCACCACGTGGGTTACCTGATGTGGAGCACTCAGAACATATATGTGAGGGTGAGTGATATTTGCAACAGGGATACAGTAGATATACAGTAGGTGTCGTACACATGCCTGTCTGCATGAACAGGTGCCAGCATCAACACAGGCACACTCACATAGGGGCACACACACATTGACACACTTGGCAGGGCCAGGAGTGCAACTCATCACTAGTGGGATTGCCGCAACACATCAATGTGCAGGTATCACATCCACCACATGGGCCATACAGTGGCCGCATGGGCAAAGAGTATGAGGAAATGTCAGATATCAGACAGCATGCTTCAGTATGCCCTGGAGGGTTGTAGTGAGTGTGGATGTGGACATACACACCATACAACACACACACACACATACGAACACACGGGGTGCCATTTCTGACATGCATGGGTGCATGTCTATATGGGTGTGTGGTGGTCAACTGTGCCAGCAGGCTGTACAATGGTAGGCGATGGGTATACCTTGGCATCAGGCCACATGACAATGGTCTGCATTGTGGCTCAGGCCTGTTGTTACTACATTTGCCCAAACAGGTATGTATTGCATCCCCCATCCAGTCACCTGGGTGATTATTGTGTGTGGCCAATGCTGTACACCACATACCATTTATGTGTTCCATAGTCCATTACATGGATGGTGTCTGGGATGTGCACACCTCCCACATGCATATACAGTGACATGTGGAACTGTGCCTGGGGTGTCTGGCCCATGTTGTGAACGCAGATTATCATCAGATGTGCCAGTCTTGTCCACCTGTGGCAGGAACTGGTAATGGACAGCAGGTTTACCCTTCACCTACATTGATGGCATGCCAAAAGCATTCCCTGATGTCAGTGTCATCTGTACATACAGGGCATGTTGTCAGGCATGGTATGTCTGTTGTGAGTCATATGTGAAGGTACCACAGGGGGTGCAGGTGTCCATTGGGGAACATGGTATAGGAACACTGTTTGCAAGTATGTGCATATTAGAGAGTTGGGCAGGGTGACATGCCCTCTGTAGCCCACTGCTATCACTGCATAGCTACTATCAGTGGCCAATATGCAGTGTACTACCCAAATATTGGCTGCTTCCTAGGCATGTGTGTTCATATGACACATGGGTTGAATGTGTGCTCTGTGTAATAGTGGAGTTGCTAACTTTGATTGGCTGGCCTTGATGTCACATGTATGGGTATGGCTTTGTACCCCAGCCTCCAAGCTAATTTACATCTTCTATCCCTGTATGGTTGACATTGTGATATATAGTAGGGCCACCATAAAAGAAATTAGCAAAACCACCTCCACATTGCCCACCATTGTAACACACTCACTTCTACACAGGATATGAGCTACAAACACACACCTGTCATGTCCGGGAGTGGAATCCCTACCAATCTACTTTATTGCACTACAGCACTACACAGTTATTGTATGCTCCATGGACCTTACTGGAGTACAGTTTCCCCAAGGGTGCATTTCACAGGGAATGACATTGGCTCAATTACCAAAGTAGGGCATTTCAACTGCACTGCAAGTGATTAGCCTAAAATGCATTGCTCCCTACACAGACAGTAAGCCACACACAAAACATCCACCACTGACATGTGTGGGTATAAAACCCCTGACAGAGGTCTATATCACACTACAGCATAGAGCTGTTATAGGCCGCACCACAGGTATTACTAAAGAACTTTTCCCCCAAAGTTTTACTTCACAATGAATGACATCAGCAGGATTGGCAATGTAGGGCATTTGAAATGTACTGCGAGTTAGTAGCCTATGATGCATTTCTCCATACACAGACATTGCAACACACACAAAACATCCAGAACTGCCATGGATGGAGATGGAACCCTACCACAGTTCTAAATCACACTACAGCAGTACGCAGTTACAGGACACCCTATAGAGATTACTGGGCTATGACTTTCCCACAGGTGTATTTCTAGGTGACTGACATCAGCAGCCTTGCCAAAGTTGAGTATATGAATTCAAAGGAGTGTGAGTAACCTGAAAAGCATCCTTTGTTACTTAGTCACAGACAGAAACACAAATTCACACACACACAGTTGCTACGTCTGGGGTTAGAACATCTACCTAACTAATTTATCACACTACAGCAGTATGCAGTTATAAGACGTGCTATAGAGTGTACTAGGCTATTACTTTTCCAGAGTTGTATTTCCAGGTGAGTGACATCAGCAGCTTTGCCAAAGTTGAGTATGTGTATTGTATGGGTTGTGAGTGGCCCAAAAAGCATTGCTTTCTACTCAGTCAGACACACACAGATTGACACACCAACACACACAGTTGACAGGTCTGGTGTTAGAACACCTACCTCATTACTTTATCACACTACAGCAGTATGCAGTTACAAGACACGCTGCAGAGATTACTGGACTATGATTTCCCAAGAGGTGTATTTCTAGGTGAGTGACATCAGCAGCCTTGCCAAATTCAAGTATGTGTATTGTACGGGGTGTGAGTGGCCTAAAAAGCATTGTTCTTTACACAGTCACACACACACACACACACACACACACACACACACACACACACACACACACACATGCCAGGTCTGGGGTTAGAACACCTACCTCATTATGTTATCACACTACAACAGTACACAGTTACAAGATGTGCTATGATTTCCCCAGAGGTGCATTTCTAGGTGAGTGACATCAGCAGCCTTGCCAAAGTCGAGTATGTGTTTTGTACAGGGTGTGAGTGGCCTAAAAAGCATTGCTCAATACACACACACACACACACACACACACACACACACACACACACACACACACACACACACACACACACTCACACACACACACACATTCACACACAAGCCAGGTCTGGGGTTAGAGCACTTACTAAATTACTTTATCACACTACAGCAGTACACAGTTACAGGACATGCTACAGAGTTTACTGGTCTATGATTTCCCCAGAGGTGTATTTTTAGGTGAGTGAGATCAGAAGCCTTGCCAATGTTGTGTATATGAACTGTATTGAGTGTTAGTAGCCTAGAAAGCATTTCTCTCTACACAGGCAGAGACCAAGAAATGCACACATACACACACTCACACAGTTGCCAAGTCTGGGGTTAGGACTACTACCTAACTAGTTTATCAGTACAGCAGTACACAGTTATGAGATGCACCATGGGGATTACTGAGCTACAGCTCCCCCAAAGATGTATTTCACATTGGATGACCTCATCAGTCTTGTCATGATACTGCTATGGGGAGGGCGGTGTGTGCATGGGCCGTAACCCATTCATGTAGGGGTTGACATGCCACATGTGGGCAGACACGGAGTCATATGCCACAGGTACATGTGTACAGCTACTGGGTGACAACTTCCTTGTACAGTCGTGTTGCACACCTGGCACGTGCAATACGCTGTCATGCTGACAGATACTGGTGGCTAGTATCTGCAGTGAGTGACACCTGCACCTCATGTGTTTGGGACCCTTTGGCTGTCTGCTGGGTGGGACAGCCCCAGATGGCTCCTTGTCATGGTCACCCTCTTTAACACATCATGTCCATCTACCTTTGGCTTATTATAATGTGTTGGTTACATATATTACTGTATTCCTATCCACTTTGTGTGCAAGGCAGAAGTGGTGCATACTGACATGTGTCTGCACTGAGAACTGCAACTGCCAGATATGTCTGGTCCACTGTTGTTTGCTGACATGGCTTTCTGGTGTTTAAGTGTGTGAGCATGCCCAGTATGAGATTTCAGTATGTTGTTGACTGACATTGCCTTCATTCCTCGCTGTATAAGCATGCCCAGTATGGCCATCTATATTACATGTGTGGAACAAGTCCAGGTGGTTTGTACTGCGGTGCTGACCTTTGTGTTTTACACCAACAGGTAGCATGCTGTGCCTGCAGGGTATACATCAGTCATTTGGCATTGACTGTTGCTATATTTCTGTATAGCTGGGGGACACCAAACTGTTTCTACATTTCTACACGGGGGGGGGTACACCTGACTGTTGCCATAAGTGTACATAGGATGGTGGGGCACACCTTACACTTTTACATAGTTGCTAGGACTGTACTGGTATGTCAGGTACACCATTTCCGTCTGTAGTCTTACCTATCATGCTGGCTAGAGGCATATCAGATCGTAGCTTTCACCACCTACATATTAGTTTCTGACTTCCTAGCCTTCACAACTTACATCCAACTGGCTGGCCTGCTGTAGTCTGTCTGTGTAGGGCTGGGGTAGGGGTTACCCATGGGGCTCATTCAGAGGTCATAGTACAGCATTTGTTTGTGTACGTCTACACCTATCCTGCTGGTTGTGACTGTTGTTGGGTATGTGCCCTCCTACTGGCATGTGTGAGTCACATACCTTGTGGGTGTCCCAGTATTGAGGGTGGTGATGCAGGGCTACCTATGTTGGATATACATAGTACACTCCCTATACATGGTTGAGCACAGGTAGTGTCATGTTTGGTATCCCTTTTACTGTATGTGTGTGTCGGAGAGAGGTGTCATTCCCTGGGTCCCTACTGTATCATATCATGTGCTATGCATTGCCTATTTGCCAAGGCCAGGGCATACTGGGCACACCTCCTTCTGCCTACTGGGGCAGGCTCAGGTTGTTCCTCCTCCGAGTCACTCTGCGCCTGTGCAGGCCTTGGCACTGGTGGGGGGCTGTGTGGCCCTGAACCATGCTGTTCCTGCTGCAGCTGTTTCCACCGGATCATGTTGTGTAGCATGGCACATACAAGGACAATTTGGGTACATGTAGTTGATGAGTACGGCTTGGCTCCACCGAATGTGTCCAGGTTCTGGAACCGTGACTTGAACATCCCAAACACATGCACTATTATGATTTGTGTTTGTGCATCTGCATCATTATGGAGTTTTTGTTTGGGTGTGTGTGCATTTCTGATGGGTGTCATCAGCCATGGCTCCAGTGCATATCCAGCATCCCCCACTAGGTGACCTTGTGGGATGTCCCCATTGGCAAATGTCTGGTACAGCTGCATCAGATGCCAGATGTGGGAATTGTGGTAGCTTCCAGGGCAGCCAGCACACACATTCATTATTATGCCCTGGGCATTGCACATGACCTGGCAGTTGATGGAGGGAAGCCCTTGCAGTTGATGTAGACACTACCCCTCTCACCTGGTGTTGCTTTAATGCATATGTGTGTGCAGTCTATTGCACCCACTACCTCAGGGTATTCTGCTATTTGGTGGAAGAGATGCATATTGCTGGCCAATGCCTCATGGGTGATGGGGAAATATACATGCTCACCGACATGTGCTGACATGGCATCCAGGAACTGGTGGTGTACCCTGGATGCTGACGCCTGTGAAATCCCCATCATATCCCCAGTTTGCCTTTGGAAGGTACCTGTAGTTAGTATTCTTAGGCCTACACATACCTTGGTATCCACTGGGATAGGTTCCCCTCTGTTCTGTGTGTGAGGCATGGCCAGCACAGCTCAATAATTTTCTGTAGGAGGTCCCTGTCCACCTTATAGCACTCCACTATCTTCAGCTCACGTAGACCTTGGTAGGTTACCCTGGGTCTGTACACTTTTCTCCATCTCCTCACTGTGGGTTGCTCAGCAGCATTCACATCCTCACCACCCTTAGCCTCTTGCACATGTTGGTTTATGATAGCAAAAGTAGCCCCTAACATTTTTTTCTTGCTTTCGTTTTGTAAAATTTCCCTGTCTGTATACACCGGTGGTGCAGAGTTTTTTGAAAAAACAAGGGGAAAAGGTTTTTGCATAGTTTATAGTGGTGTACTGTGCTGGGCTGGTCTGCTTCCTGTGTAATTGGCAGATTCTGATACATTTCACGTGTCAGCTAAGCTAGTTCTCCTTGATTACCTTCCTACTGCTGTTTTCCCTTCCCATTGCCTCCCTTTTTAAGTCCGTGTGTGCACTGCACAAATGAAGTGCTCATATGTGCACAGAGCTGCTTTTTCCTGGTTTAACTTCCTTTTTCTTCCTGTAAAACCTGGTGTGCGGCGCGCACACCTGCTTACACTTTGTAAAGTGTGCTAGGCAGGTTTAGACACACCCCTAGCTTAGCTGTGCAAACCTACGAGAAATCCCGAGCCACAGGTCTCCAATCCGCTTACAGTATGCCTGACACACACCCCCATGATGTCACCTATATCCTAGTGTTGCACCCAGCTATTTATACTCTTACACTCTTGGGACCTGCCTCACACCCTGGGTAAATCTGGGATTCACTAACCTTTCTCTCATTTGCATAAGATTGCCTGCTAATGCATAGTTACATGTCCCACACTGAGCCTCCCCCCTTAGCAACCACTACTCACTGGCCAGGTTGTCTTTTGCCTGCCATTGACTTGTATGGCAGAATACTGAATTTTGTTAGAATGCTCATTTTCAGTTTATTTTCTTAATTTCCCCAGATCCCATTTGCACGCCACTGCCCTATGCTCAAACAGCCGAGATCGGCAAAAAAAAAGTTGTTTTATTTATTTTTAAACAGTTTGCCATGCCAATGGCCTTCTACTTGGCCATTGGCATGCTTCCTCAATAATATGCAGCCTTTATTTGGAGCTGTCATAGCTCCATTTTGGAATTTGTAGAAATGTACTCAGTTACTAACCGAGTACATTTCTGCAGATTGCACTTGTCTTGCATTGACTATTACAAGCTTCCTGGATTGCAATATCACCTCATTTTTATGAATTTCTCCAGCAAATGAGGTGATTTGCATACCAGGGCTTAGTCCATGCAAGATTATTGCTGGAGCTCACGTGCATGCCCCTGCCGGCTGTTCCTGGATCGCATGGCAGACATATTGCCTGCGTGAGCTACTGCACTCATCTTGCACTCCGTGCAGGCTTTTGAGAATCTGGGGGTAAGTATTTTTCTTTGTTGATGTCAGAACTTTTCAACAGTATTATTTTAAGTATTTCTCTGTGATCTCTGAACTCTTGACTGGCACTGTGTAGTAAGAAGTATTGTCTTGTGTTTTTATTATTTATTATTAAATATTTTTAAACATTTCAACTGCGGCTGTTTTTTGCAATGATAAATTTAGCTCTAAGAGTACATTGTATGTATATAGTGATACTGTACCAAGTCACTGCAAATAAGTCTTGACTGTTTGGTTACACTTACCATTTGGATAATAATATTGCACAGTAATAATTGGACACCCTTTAAAAAGGGCCTTTGAGTAGCTGATGAATATTAGCTGGGTGGTGGCAGTGATTTCTACCATATAGTCTGGGTAAAAGGGGCACAGCTGGAGAATCTGTGCCAACCTTCCCTACGAGTGTCTGTGTGGTTGTATAAACTATCTGAAAGTGTGTGTGTGTGTGTGTGTGTCAGGTACTTGGGCGGGGACATGAAGCACTGGTTGGACAGAGAGGGTAATGGAGATTTTAGCTTGCCCACTAGGCTGAGATTTGGACCCTATAGCTGTGCCAGTGGGGAGTCTTATTGGAGACCTGGAGAGAAATGGAGAAACCAGCCTCACACTGACTGTGATCTCTGTGTGCTCTTAAAGGAAATTGTACTTTACTGTGTGTGTATTTATTATCCTATCCCTATATGGATGCTCCTCACTGGTGTTAGTGATGAGGATTGAGCCTCCTTGATTGCTGGGCCAGTGCATGGGTGTCACAGCATGGATGAGTGACAGGATGGGTACAGTCTTCTATGTAGCACTGCCTTTGTGATACCCAGAGTAGGCAGACAGTGCCATAACCAATATCCCACACTGGCCCTGCCTGAGGTATTCCTGGCAGGGAATGATTTTATTCTGCCACATGTAAATGGTTTATACAGGCATCTAGCTGCTGATTCAACAGCTTCCCCACCACTTCCATTACACTCGTGCAGGCCACAAACTCCCTACCCCTGACAAAGTCACTGGAGGGACCAACAGTGTTTCTATTTGGTAAAGAACTACCTGGGTAGGAGAATAGGCAACCTGGCTGTCCTCCACTGCCACCACCCTTGATGCAGCCCAAGATA